>NW_025830045.1:93969-129210 GCF_002878395.1 Capsicum annuum | reverse complement strand
ACAATCAAATAACATACTTCTTATGCTCACATGCATATACATATATACATATCCATATAAATAACACCAACATAATTTACATCCTTATCATAAAATGGCCCTTTTGATTTCGAAGTCCTGTTGACACAAATAAGGGGTGCTTCTCAAAGCCCTCGAGATGGTGAACACAACTATGGAATCAATTTGGATTTTCTACGGTTGAATCATAAGATAATTGGAGTTGAACTTAGGCTAGGGTTTCTTATTCTTCAATAATTTGAATGATAAATGATGGATATGAGGCTAAGTATATGTATATAATGACCAATTTTCGTCCATGAGGTGATGGAAAATGACCATATTGCCCTTAAAATTTAAGTAAATCCGAATCTGTCCATGATGGACTGTTTTGATAGGCTAAAGTAAATCGACCATAAATCTTTGCTCCGATAATGGATTTGGGTGAAACCAATTGCATTAGAAATAAGACTCTTGGGGCTTATCATCAATATATAGCAGCTCACACAGTTCATTTTGTACAAGTAGTTATGATCATTTAAAGTCGACCCAAAAATTCGTTTGACTGCAGTACTTTTGTGTGCAGAAAATTTCTGCACATTTACTGTTCATTGCGTCCACCGTTTTTAAGTTTCGAACATGCTCGCTTATATTCGATACTCATCTGTTTTCAGAAATCTTTATATCGTTGGAAAGCTAACTCAATAAACTTCGCATAGAAACTTCGACGAGCAAATTCTGGTATAAATAAAATCGATTCCTATACACATATAATCAAACTATACACTTGAAACCATCTCAAAATAATCAACACTCATACTTAAACTCATATATACCTAACTTATGATCAATACATATACTCCAACACATATAACCATGGCTAATGAAGGTAATTAAGTACGGGGTGTTACAACACCCATAAACAAGACTCTACCCGATGCGATTTCGCAGACACCCTGGGACAATGAACCGTGCTTTGATACCAAGTTTGTCATGACCCAAACTAGGGCCTGACCGTGACGAGCATTTCGAACCATTGAGGTCCGAAACACCCCTATCTATCTGGTAATCATGCACCTAATTCATATGATCAAAGAAATACAAAAAAACCATAATAATTCGAAAACATGGTCATAAATATGAAAAAAGACAATAACGGGGAGATAATGTTCCCTCAACATCAATTATCCTCTGAACAACTGTTTGCGAAAATCTCTAACAAATGACTGAAACAATGTCTATCTGAAAACTGGGACAAGGCCCCCAGTAGACCCAAAAACTGAATATAAGATAAAAGGACTGCAGGACATAAGACCTTCCAAAACATAGAAGACTCACCACTTGTCTCTACAGCTCTGTCTGAAAGTTCTACTGATTCTCTTAACCCCTAGACTGGGCCTCTGAACCTGAGAGGTTGGAGAGGGGAGGGGGTCAGCACAAAAGTACTGGCACGTAGATATATCAAAACAAAACATAATATTTTTACAAAGTATAGTTGAGAGCCATTATAAAGCAATTTCGTATCAAATCATTTGAAAACGCATGGGTGTAATGCAATAGTTTTTCTCAACAATAATGAAATGCAACTGAGCTAGGTGGAATACCCTACATAATTAACACCAACTGTCAAACCTCGGTTGCCACCGAGATTAGAGTATAAGTGAGGGAGAGACACATAAGACCATACAACATGGTGTCTCGACCCAATGGTAGTGCCCAAGATCACTTGGCTCGGGCTCCTACCTATAGTCCTAATTTGGGAATGACATAAAGTCAAGTACACAAGATCACTTAGCCTGGTACCAATATTTCGTGTAGGCAAACACGTTCTTCCAGCGATGAGCCCTTGTGTCTCAAACACCTTCTTCGGGTATCCACCTATCTCATGTAAAATCAATGCATTCAAACTTTATTTGATTCAATCATGTATTGTATTCTGTAGGGTATCATCATACCCGACTCGCAAGTCATCAATATCACACCCACATATGCATAATCATGTAAAAACCAAGGTGCTTCATCATTTACAAGTGGTGAACAATATTTATTTCAAATTCATGCTCTCTTTTGTTGATCACAATATAATATGGAGTATCAAAACATTATCATGGGAATTTGTAAACAATTTATCATTCATATTTATCACCTTTATGGAAAATCTCAAATCACATATGCATGGTTTCAACCATTGAAGTATATAGGCAAACAATTCCCATGACATAAAGAAAATGACTTAGAAATCATATTGAAAGCAAGATATTAGGATTTGATTGAAAACCCCCATTTAAAAGCATGCATGTTCATAAAGACTACACCCATGAGATTTTTGGATAACCCCACGTACCTCTATTTCCAAGGATAATAGGTGTTTCTTGAAGCTTGCGGATTGATGAATCCAAATATGTAATTATCTTTGAAAACATACGGTCAAATCTTGAACTATTTGGGTTTTTATTTTGAAACCCTAAGGAGAATCTTGAGCACTTTTGATGAAAGAATATGTATTTTGGGGTCCTTGGAACTAAATATCGTGTTTTAGGTCTAAGTAAGGGTGGAAAAGGACCACTTTGTCCTCAACACGGAGTGTTTAAATCACCAAAATTCCTTACATAGGCGCCGCCCATCCCATTGCCTATGTTCACATAGGCACCGCCTAGGCTATCGCTTATGTTTGCATAGGCGCCGCCTAGGCTAGCGCCTATGTTTGCATAGGCGCCGCCTAGGCTATCGCCTATATTTACATAGGCGCCGCCTAGTCTATCGCCTATGTTTTCCAGTGGCCATGGGCGATTGGTTAGGCGACGCTTATCACTTTGAAGGGCCATAACTTCTTGCTCGGGTGTCAGATTTTTGCCAAATTGGTATCGTTGGAAAGCTAACTCGAATACCTATCATTTGACATATAGTAGGATTCCTAATTCTACATATACAGAGAGTTATGGTCAATGAAATCTGACACACTTTACAACGTCTACTAAAACCTAGTCGATTGAAATAGTTCCAACTCGTCCTTGAGTTGAAGGACCTCTATGGTCTAAATTCAAGCTTGAGCAGATTCACATGCTACACAATAATTAACATTCCATATTGGAATAGGATTTTATGGCTTCGAGATTAGCAACGCATTGAAATCATGGTCTATATTGTAGCTCGAATCATGGGGCGTTACATTATCGGACTTGATAACTCTTTGAAAGAATGGCGGATAAATATGAGCTATGGAGATAAAAGGGTCGTTAGGACACATATTGGGTACCTACCTTTACTCGGAGACATGGATGTCTAGCCCAAAATGATTTGCGTTCTAGCGATATTCTGGGATGAAGACAACATGGTGTTTTGCTTCGGGGAAGCAGAGTTGGCCCCTACTATTGAAGAAGTCTTAACTTGTTAGGAAAGTCTTGATATGTGTGTAAAAAGGAAAAGCACGCTAGATAATAGTGTTCTAGTTCCTAACATAATGAATCGTCAAGAGATCTAGAGAGTTTTTTCATTCAATAATAGCATTTGGTTAGGGGAGCACGATGGGGCAAATATATTATTTCGTGAGTTGTATTGCCGATTTGGGAAGAACAACGCTTTTGAGAAGTTCGGTCATAAATTCGAGTCAGAAGAAAAACGGAAAGAAAAGCGAGCATTTGCTTTTGTGGTAGGATTACTTAGAATAGTGGTGTTCCCAGAAGGAAAAAGTGGCACTATCAATTCGAGGGTCGTTATGGTAGCAGATACTCTCTTCAATGGAATGGATTATAGTCAAACTAAGGTGTTCTATACCTTGGCCCCTATGATAGTGGCTGAGATATATCGGGCATTGGGAATATGCCAATGTGGTGCTCGTTTCTTCCAGGGTTGCAACCTCATCTTGCAATGGGGATGATGAATCACTTATTGAAGGATCCTAGAGTGGGACATCCAGACCACCAAACAAGGGTGAATCTCCTATCATCACTAGATACGCATCTGTTCCTGAACAAGTTTCAAAGGAGAAAGTCTCCAGAATTTTGGTTCATGATTATCGAAGAATTAAGTGATGGTCAATCAACTATCTTCGCCAAGGAAAATACATTACTCAGGGAGATGAATGGACTTTTTTAGTACTTCCAGGACTCAGGGGAACTCATCCTTATAATCCCATTTGGGTTCTCAGATAATTCGACATCAGACAGGTGATACCACAAACGGTGTCTATGCTTAGTTTCTTCACCGAGTATGATGAATCCGAAACTCCCCTCAAGAAATACATAGTAGATAGGTGGAAGAGAATAAAGACACAAGAAATCTTCTTCCATATCAGGTACGAACCTGAAGTTAGTGACATATACAAGGAATGGTTAAAGAAGAGTCTAGCTGGAGCATTGATCTCCGGACCGAATGTACCCACTCAAATTCTTGATATGGAGGCAGAGCATCAGATCCAACTTCACAGACTTTAAGATGAATTCCAAAGAAATAAGATCGTGCACCAATATAGTCATATGGATGATGCCGTGACCATACGCATGTTGAAAGAGTAGTTAAGGAGAGACAAACAAGAAACTAACGATGCTAGGTAGTGTTTAATTAATTTAGATGATTGCATGGCTGCTCAGATTGGCGACATAAAAAGAATGACCTATGAGAACAAGGCACAATTATATGGGAGTCATTTGATCATCAACAGATATCAGATTTGGTAGAAGGTGAACAAGGCAAGCAAAAGATCATCCTGTAGCTAGTTTTTCTATTCCTCTACGTGGGACCTTATTTTCTTTCATGTTATTTCCCTTTCAACTAAAGATTGTATCCCTCTTTTACTATCTTTTGTAGGCATTCATGCCCTTTTACATATCTATGAAAATTGGGAGGATAATGGATTGGCTTTAAAAAGACATATATTTTCTTCAAAATCCGTTAGGGCCAAACCCTTGGCTCAAAAGGGACACCCCAGTTAGGATACGCACTATTATAATGTTTAAGTGATATAACTGCCTAATGTGTTTGAGTAAAAGACAAATTTATCCACTTTGCTCCTGTGGATTAGTCTGGCTATGACACAACAACTCTATGTGTTTACTTCTTGTCAAGTATTTTGCATTACTTATCACATATAGAAACTAACACATCTACCTTTGAGTTATTTTACTTTACAGATAATAGAAAGCTACTCTGTATTGAAATAAGCTGGCAGAACATCCTTACTTCACCCGATCGAAAGTACATAAATTCCCATTCTCTGACCATCATTAAAAAATGATCGAAAATGATAAAGAAAATGTGTTGACTATCAGGGACAATGTAATAGCGGAACAAAGCGAGATGATTACTGAACTCGCGAGGAAGTTGGAAATGCTTCAGGAGTAGATGAATCGTACTCGAGATTTGGCTAACCTGGCCATCACTGTCAATGATCCCACCCCAGGAGGACACAGGACTCCACTCTAGATCCCTCTCCTCAGTACGCCTATTCTCGAGGATCATCCAAATAATATATCATCTGTCTCTGCTCCTCAACTTGTCTAAAAAATCAACCGATAAAGTAACCTAGATACTTACCATCCATAAAATCCATCCTTAACGCTACAAAATCCATCTCCAAATCCATAAAATTCATTTCCAAATCCCTAAAATCCATTTTCAAATCCACAAAATTCGCTTCCGAATCCACAAAATTTGCTTCCAAATCTACAGAATCTATTTCCAAATCCACCAAATCTACTAAATCCATCTCCGAATCCACAAACTTTATTTCCGAATCCATAAAATCCTTCTCAGATCCTACCAAACTACTCTCAAATTCCATAAAACTTTTCTAATTTCCAAAACGTTCTCCCCATCTACCAACCAACCTCTTTTTATCCTCAAAATCAACCTATCCCTCCAAATCCCTCTTATGTCATCATATCCCCTGATATCTACAATTCCTTTCCCAATTCTGAGATAGACCATTATGGGGAAAAGGAAAAAGAGTGGAGAATTGAGCATGAAATGAAGTTTTTGGCCATGAATGAAGAGATTATGGGATCAAGAAATCTTATGGGATGGGGGATAGTGATGGCCTAAGTTACGATGATCTATGTGTTTACCCTGGAGTAGATTTACTAGAAGGATACAAGGTCTCTAAATTTTAGGTGTTCGATGATACTAAAAATCCAATAGCTCATGTGAGAAGGTATTGTTATCAATTGGTGGGGGTAGGAAAAAATGAGGCATTACTGATGCGCTTATTCAGCCGAAGCCTAAGTGGCGAAGCCTTAGATTGGTTCACGTCTCAAGAGCTGAAAAGATAAACTAGTTGGATAACATTGGCTAAAGGTTTCCTTGATAGGTTTGCGTTTAACATTGAAATAGTCCCTGATCGATACTCGTTAGACTGGATTAAGCAGAAGAATGATGAGTGTTTTTGAGACTATGCCTTCCGTTGAAGAAAGGAAACTGCCAAGGTACAACCTCTCATATCTGAGAAAGAGATGGTGTCTGTGTTCTCTTGCGCTCAGGAGGGAGAATATTATATTAGGATGATATCCGCTATCAGAGCAACTTTTGCAGATTTGATGAAAATTGGGGAATTACTAGAGGAAGGTATTCGAACAGGAAAAATTATCAAAACCCTAATATTTTCTGGGACTTCTATGTTCCCAAAGAAGAAAAAAAGATGTAGGTGTGGTCTCTGCTGATTTTGTTGCTATGTTGAAGAAGAGATTCAAGCCTAGGAACATTCTCTCCTCTCCGTCATCACTAAATTTTAAGCATGTATTCTATACCCAACCCCAGTACCAAGCTCCACTTCCCAATATTCAATCCCAATACCAAGCTCCACTTCCAAATGGCCAATCCTAATACCAAGCTCCACTCCCAAATATCTAATCCCAATACCAAGCTCCACAACTAAATATTTTACCCCAATACCAAGTTCCACAACCAAATTATCAGCCTCATGTTCAAGCTACCCTTCTAAATAACCGAACAAACATCCAAGTGCCTTCAAATTATCATCAAGTGCCTCCTCCTGCTAATTAAAACCATTATAACCCTCTGCGTCCAAACCTCAAAAAAATGCCTCCCCAAAACTTCACGTCGTTGGCCAAAAGTCGCACTCAACTCTTTGGGAGATTGAAGGATGCCTGTCATTTACAGCCTATTCAACCAAGACTTACCAATCCCAATTCTTGATTTTATCATGTTGATAAAAATTATGCCTATCATTCGGTAGCAGCAGGGCACAATAACGAGGATTGTATTAACTTAAAACATAAGATCCAAGATTTGATTGATTAGAAGGTTATCATGCTTCAGTCGCCAACACCAAATGTTAATAGTAATCCATTGCCTAATAATGGGGGATCTACAGTTAACATAATTGAAATAGAGGGTGGATGGGCATCTAGCAAGACCATCACTAAGGTGAATTCAGAAAAGCTTAAAAGGACGGAAGAGGTGGAGAAGATAGAGAGATTTGTGGCTGCCTTAAGTATTAATGAGAAGCCACCATTTATAGTGATGACGGCCCCGACTCAAGTATACACTTCCCCACCTAGAAAGGAATTTGCCCAAGAGATGACGCAGTCTGGACAAAGCTACATTCTTGAAGATTTGACCAATAGGAAGGATTCACAGAAAAGGCCAATCACTGAAGGGAAGGCTGAGTATTTTTAGAGGCGTATGTAACCTAAAGACTACTCAATTTTCAAGCATTTAGAGATGATTCCTGCCATAATTTATATTTTGGGATTATTAATGAGTTTGCTATACCACCGACAAGCTCTATTGAAGGTCTTAGATGAAGTGTATGCTTCTGCAGGCACGAGTGTCGAGAATCTGGCTGCAATGATAGGAAATATTGTGGGAACTCATCATATATTATTCAGTGATGAAGAGCTACCGTTTGAGGCAGCGATGCATAATAAAGCCTTGCATGTCACTGTCATTTATCGGGATTGTGTGATTAATCGGGTACTGATAGATGACGGATCTGGTCTGAATATTTGTCCTCTTTCTACATTGGTTTAAATGGGATATGATTTGGGGAAAATTTTCCAAAGCTACGTAAATGCAAGAGCATTTGATAGAGGGCAGAGAGATACCATAGGTAAAATTGATTTGTACATCCAAATGGGACCTGCTGAATTAAAGGCTAAGTTTTATGTTATGGATATTCATCCTAGCTACAACCTGCTCTTAGGAAGGCCATGGATACATGGTGAAAAGGCAGTTTTATCCCCCCTTCATCAGTAATTGAAGTTCATTTGGGAGGATCATGAAATAGTCATCCAAGGGGAAGGAAGCCAAGCGAATTATCCCAATAGTTGTGTGCCAATGATTGAAGACGTGTCAAAGGGTAGTATTTTTTATACAGTGGAAATTATAAGTGCTTCAAAAAAGGATCTGACGCCCAAAGACCCAATGCCTTCTGATTACAAAATAATTATAACTGTGATATTGAGAAATGGGTTCGAGCCTGGTCGGGGTTTAGGTAAGAATATAGAAGGGATTATTGAGCCCATTACGGTCCCAGAGAAAATATCTAAGTACGGGTTAAGATATCAACCGACAAAGAAGGATGAGTCTGAGAATAAGCCAAAGATGAGTTTGTCTAGGCCTTTGCCACTCCTGGACCAGTCATTTCTCGTGCATAAGATGTATAATGATGATGGTCTTGGGGATGGGATGGGAAATCTATTCAAAGGATGCAATGCAGTACCAGATGATTTCCTAAAGTCCAATGGGGTAAAGAAGGTTACACCAGGAGAGGCCTTGCAAAACTGGACCTCCACTCCACTCATAATCCATTACCCATTGTAGTAGATGAAAGGACAATTACTAATAGTTTTTAAAATCGGTAATGATCCGAAGGTGGACCCGAGATCCACCCTTTATATGTCAAATTTCCTTTTCATATTTTACTATTTTCAAAAAGGCATGGGCCTGTATTTGTGCGGGTCATGAGCCATAGTTTGTACTTATTTTCTAAATTTCAATGAAAAAGCCTCCCTTTATTTAAGAAGTTCTTTTGAAATATGATTATATTAATATATTATATAATCTTGTTATTATCTTTCTATCATCTAACTTGGTTTGTTTGTTTATTACAGTCGTAATAACTTAAAACCTGCCAATATTATGTCATGTCAAAGCTTAGACGAACAAAATAAGAGGAATGACGATGATTGAAAAGAAGGTGACAAGGAGTAGTTAGTGGAAGACATAGAGGAGTTTGAGAATCGAGAGAAGCCCAACCTAGAGGAAACTAAAACAGTCAACCTGGGCGATCATGATGAAATCAAAGAAACAAGTGTTAGTGTTCACTTAGCAGAAGCACAAAAAAAAGAACTCATTCACTTGTTGCGGGAGTATATTGACATATTTGGTTGGTCCTACGATGATATGCCGGGATTGAGGACCAACTTTGTGTCACATAAGTTACCGATAACTCTTAATTTTGATCCAGTCAAGCAAATAATGCAGAAATTCAAGCCGGACTTAAGTATGAAGATTAAGGAAGAAGTAATGAAACAAGTTTGGTCTAAGGTTGTGGAGGTCATAATATATCCGACATGGCTGACCAACATCGTTCCAGTGTCGAAAAAGAACGGCAAGATTCAAATTTGTATTGACTATAGAGATTTGAATAGAGCCACTAAAGATAATTTTTTGCTACCCAATATTCACATCCTTATCGATAAATATACGAAGCATGAAATACAGTCTTTTTTGGATTGTTTTGTTGGGTATCATCAGATATTGATGGACGAGGAAGACACCAAAAAATAAATTTCATCATACCCTGGGGTGTTTATCATTACAGGGTTATGCCGTTTGGACTTAAGAATGCGGGTGCAATATACATGATGGCTATGACGATGATCTTCCATGATATGATTCATAAAGAGATTGAAGTGTACGTGGACGATGTAATTATCAAATCCCACGAGAGTTCGAATCATCTGAACCATCTAGAGAAATTCTTCAATAGATTCAGAAAGTACAATTTGAAGTTGAATCTTACTAAGTGTGCTTTTGGTGTGCCAGCTGGGAAATTACTAGGGTTTATAGTCAGCAGAAGGGGCACTGAGCTAGGCCCGTCCAAGATCAATAGAATTTAGGATTTACTACCACCAAGGACCAAGAAAGAGGTTATGAAATTCCTGGGTCATTTGAATTACATTAGCAAGTTCATTGCTCAATCGACAGTCATATGCGAGCCAATTCTCAAGATGTTGAAGAAAGATGCATTGAATGAGTAGACAGAAGAATGTCAGAAAGCTTTCGATAGAATCAAGGAATATTTATTTACTCCATCGGTTTTGGTCCCAGCAAGGGAAGGAAGCTCGTTGTTACTTTACCTGTCAATCTCAAAAAATGCTTTTGGGTGTGTCCTCGGCCAATATGAAAAGACCAGTAAGAAAGACAAAGCTATTTACTACTTGAGTAAAAAGTTTGTGCCGTATGAAGCCCATTACACCCTTGTAGAGCGGACATGCTGTTCTTTGACTTGGGCTGCACAAAAATTGAGGCATTATCTGTCGTCAAACACAACATACCTCGTCTCGAGAATGGATTCATTGAAATATATATTCCAGAAAGCCATGCCTACGGGAGAGCTAGCCAAGTGGAAAATGTTGCTGAGTGAGTTTGATATTGTGTATGTGACTCAAAAGGCAATCAAAGGGCAAGCCTTAGCAGATCATTTGACAGAGAATCCGATTGACGATGAATATGAGCAACTTTTAACTTACTTCCCAGATGAGAAAATTTTATTTGAGGAAGAAGACATTGTAGAAATTTACCCCGGATGGAGATTGTTCTTTGATGGGATAGTTAACTTCAAAAGGGCAGGCATCGAAGCAGTTTTGGTATCAGAAACAGGCCAACACTATTCGATAACTGCTAAGTTACGTTTCCCATGCACCAATAACATGGACGAATGTGAGGCTTGCATCCTAGGTCTCAAATTAGCACTTGATATGGGTGTTTATGAATTGCTAGTCATTAGGGACTCAGACTTGCTGATTCACCAAGTACATGGGGAATGGGCGGCAAAAAACTCCAAGATTACTCCTTATGTGGAGCTGGTATAGGAATTATGTGGAAGATTTAAGAAAGTTGATTTTAGACTTATCCCAAGGATACATAATGAGTTTGTTGACGCTTTGGCAGTGATATCCTCCATAATTCAGAACACAGATCAGAGTTACATTGATCCTTTGAAAATAACCTTGAAGGAGCAACCCGCACATTGCGCACACGTTAAAGAGGATCCTGATGGAAAGCCATGGTACTATGATATTAAAAGGTATTTAGAATCTGGAATATATCCTGAAGAGGCCAGTAACAATCAAAAAAATATAATTCGGCATTTGGCAAAGAACTATTTTCCAAGTGGGGAAATCCTTTTTAGGAGGACTCCAGACTTAGGATTCTTGAGATGCATCGACGCTGCAGAAGCCAATAAATTAATAAAAAAAGTACACACTGGAGTTTATGGGCCCAACATGAATGGGTTTGCCCTTGCTAGAAAGATCCCGAGAACTGGTTACTTCTGGATGACTATGGAAAATGATTGTAGCAAGTATGTGCAGAAGTGTCCAAAATGTCAGATACACGGAGATTTGATTCAAATGCCTCCACATGAACTTTATGCGACGAGTTCACCCTAGACTTTCGTAGCTTGGGGTATGGATGTTATCGGACTAATAGAACCACCAGTGTTAAGTGGGCATAGATTTATTTTTGTTGCTATCGATTACTTTACTAAGTGGGTCGAAGCTGCTTCATATAGAGACATCACTAAGAAAGTGGTGCAGATTTTGTCAGGAATAACTTGATTTGCCGATTTGGAGTGCCAGAATCGATCATTACTGATAATAGGGCAAACTTGAACAGTCACTTGATGGATGAAATTTGTGATCAGTTCAAAATCGTGCATCGTAACTCGACCGCATATCATCCATAGATGAATGGATTCGTGGAAGCCACCAATAAGAATATCAAGAATATCTTGAGAAAGATGGTTGAAAATGATAGGTCATGGCATGAGATGCTACCTTACGCTTTTCTAGGATATCGTACAATAGTTCAAACCTCCACCGGGGTGACTCCTTATCTACTTATTTATGGGAATGAAGCTGTGATACCTGCTGAGGTTGAAATACCTTCCTTCAGGATTATTCAGGAAGTCGGTCTGAGTAACGAAGAATGGGTTCGCGCTCGCTATGAACACATCATATTGATTGATGAAAAGAGAATGGTTGTTTTGTGTCATAGCTAGTAGTATCAACACAGGATGATTCATGCCTTCAACAAGAAAGTAAGAGCTCGAACATTTAAAGTTGGGCAATTGGTCCTCAAACGCATATTCCCTCACCAAGGAGAGTACAATGGCAAGTTTGCTCCAAATTGGCAAGGGCCATACATAGTTTGCAAGATACTATCTAGATGAGATCTAATTTTGTTCGAGATGGATGGCCAAGAGTGGACCAAACCAATCAATTCTGATGCGGTAAAGATATATTATGTTTGAAGGACGTTCTAGTTTTTTGTGTTTCCTTAGTCTATTTGAAATCACCTTTTCTATAATGTGTTTTCTAAATGTGTAGTTGCCTAGAATCCCTTCATTTTATGTATGAACTACGTGATGACCTGAATTCTCAAGAATGAGATACATAGGTGGCCTATGTCGGCTTTGATCAACCCACTAGATTTTTTATATATCCCTAGCATAGCCTAAACTACGTTTGACCTGATTCCTGATTCAACAGGATACGTAGGTGCCCCAACAGCTCAGTCATATAACCCCAGGAAATAGGAACTAGGGCAAATTTTTTGAGAAGGAATCTCAAAAATTCACAAGAGGAAAATCATCATCCAACAAAGAGAACAAAGACTAACAGATATTTCGGATTCACTCGAGCTGGGATCATCTCAAGCGACTTTAAACTGGGGCAGAAATTTTGAGGAGGTCCTTAAAATTTTCACTAATACATTGGAATATATTTCGGATTCCCCAGAACCAGAGGTCAAAGTCAAGTTTTGAAAATCACCAGTTGCGATAAAGTCTGGATAGACTAAATCTCGGGCTATGATAGAACTTATGATAGACATTCTCAACGATGTTGAATCCTTAGCAATCCTCCATCAAAGGTCAGACATAGTCATAGCTAAGAGGAAGACGTTTGTTGAGCTAGTACATGACATGACTGGCAGATATTTTCTAAAGTTTTTACAGAAACTTTCGAAACTAGTTTCTAAAATTAAGACTACTTTCAAAAATCTACAAATCTTTTACTTAGTGATTGCCTTAGCGTCTATTAGAACGGAGAGTCAGGGTGGAGGTACCAACATGATAGAGTACCCAAAAGATGGCGAGGAGAAAACCAAGGATCGAATAAGGTCAACACGGAGTAATTTTCCCTCAAACTAATTATTTTTCTGTGTATGCAGGGATCAATACTGAAAAATGGGAGTCTCTTTCAAAAAATCCCCAAGTAAGGTGGGAGCCATACCAGAGCATATAATATTTAAGAACAGTGTTTTTGGGTAGCCCCAATAATGGGTTTAATATTCATTTATCAAGGACCTTTTAAATTGTCTATCTTATTTCTTGAGATCATGAAGGACAAACAAAGGCGTCTTATCTTTTTTATGAATATTGTATTTTTCTAAAAATAGTCGCTAGCAAAAGAGACTTTGCATCTACTAAATATTTACCTTGAGCGTAGGTACATTCAAGGGAGTTTACACAATAAATTCAATAATCAAAAGATCACTACATTGGAGGAAGAGCAGAAGATTATCCTCAAAATTCACCTTGAAGCGAAGCAATAGTATTTGAGTAATCCCTAAACAAGGGTTTTTCCCCATTTACTTGCCTCTGGTGGATTTGCTGTTTAATCATTTCTTCAAAAAGAGAAGATTAACAGTAAATGAGTCATTCAAATTATAATGCTCAGTATTTGTCATTAAACTATCATAAAGCTTGACTTTGGTCGCCAGTGAGAGCGACATTGTGTCTACTAACTATCTGTTTTAAGTACAGGTACATGTAGAAAGTAAAATGCGGACAAATGAATTCAGGTGAAGCTATTTCCAAATCACTGAAAACACCATTCATATTATCGCCGAAAAGGCCATTTATATCATCATCGAGAGAGCCATTTTATGCCATTCCCAAGAGGGTTATTTTATAACATCACTAGAAGGCTATTTCATATCATCATCGAGAAGGCCATTTCATATCATCACCGACAGGGCCATTTTATGCCATCGCCAAAAAGGCCATCAATATCTGTTGACATGTGAGACATAAATACTGGCATCGAGGATATCATCAATATTCAATATCTGTTGATACGTGAGATATAAACGATGGCGTTGAGGATATCATACGCATTCAATATCTGTTGACAAGCATGACATAAATGTTGGCGTCGAGGATATCATCAGTATTTTATATCTGGTGACATGCAAGATATAAATGCTAGCATCGAAGATATCATCTGAATTCAATATCCGTTGACATGTGAGACATAATGCTGACATCGAGGATATCATCAGCATTTAATATCTGTTGACATATAAGACACAAACACTGGTGTCGAGGATATCTCTTTATTTTATGAATCAACATATGAATGCATTCAGGGCACACAATTTGAAGGGACGCCTTTAAGTCGCTCTCTAAAGACGGATGATACATGAGATTTCCTAGAAATTGACAATTTGAGGGTCATCTATAAGTCATATTATTTAAAATAGGATAATGTGCAAGATTATCTATGAATTGACAACCCATAGGTCATCCATAAGCTGCAACAACATCCTAATCGGATAGTGTGCAAAGTTACCCAAAAATTGATAGTCCAAAGGTTATCCATAAGTTGCAACTAAATCCTTACCAAAAAATATGTGAGATGATCAAATTGCTAAGTTTAAGGGTTCTCTATAAGTCGCGTCATATCCAAGATTAATTATGTACAAGATTACCCAAAGACTAATAATTTGAGAGATATCTATAAGTCATATTGTATCTAAGGTCGAACGATATGCAGGAATATCTGAGAGCTAATAATTGGAGGGATATCTTTAAGACATCTCTTATCCAAGGTCGGATAATGTGCAGGATCACCTAAAAGCTAGCAATTCAAAGGATATTTGTAAGTTTCCTCATATCCAACATCAAATAATATGCAAGATTATCCAAAGGTTGACAATTCAAGGGAAATCTATAAGTCCTATCGGTACAAAAGATACGCAAGACTTACTTGAGATCATATGCAAAAAATTATTATCAATAACCGAAGACGTTATCATGCCATATACAACAAGCATTATAGGAGGTTGCCACATCAGCACAAGATTACATGGTTGCAGGGACCGTTCTACATAAAGTGTCGTCGGTGTCCAAGAGGGCCACCCTATTTTGAAGACATATTTACTCAACAAATAAGATAATTATGTGATAACCAAGAAGGTTTTTATGTCTATTGTTGCAAGTTATTTCCTTCCAAGCAGGTACACGAAAGGATGGCTTCGCTTTCCAAGCAACAACCCTCATGGAGATATGGTAAAAGACTACATACCTCTTTCGTGAATTATGTTTAACACTAACACTTTTGTTTAAAACATTGTCGAGAGCATCCAAAAAGATGAAAATCTCAAATAAAAAACCACAGGTTTGGACGACCTCAGATAGGATGCAACACAACATGGAACTCTTTCTTAACAGCAAAATGGGACATAGTCTAGAGAGGGTCATCAAACTCTAAAGAAACGAGCTAAAGGATGATCGACACCGCCATCCAACCACACCCCTATTAGAAGGCATGTGGTTATTTTAGGATATTTTGGTTTCAGTTTCACCTTCGGCATATTTTTAAACTCATACTGATGGTAAATTACTTTTACTTTTAAAGTCGAGTGATAGTGAACCTAGAGTTTTGGAAATTATGTCCAGGTAAGTTCTTGTCTATGGATGTGAAGGATTCCACATTCATGGTTAAGAGGTTACAAGCTTCTTTTCCACAATTTAATCAACTTGTTACTCACCCCGAGCCGAAGATCGTCTAAAATAAAAGACCATTTTTTCTCCCGATCGAGTCAAACTACAAGAAGTCTAATTCCCTAAGTCTTGGGGATATGAAGGTCGAGCTATGTAAAAAACTCGACTTTATTTCAACCTCCCCCCAAATCATTTTATTCTCTAACTCTTCGGTGTCATCAAAAACTCCAAAACCAAAATATCTTGTGAATTTTTTAAAAATTGTACTGTAAATCAAGCTTTATGAACTACAAGTGGCCTGAATTCTCATGTAACCTGAGATATGTAGAAAACCTGATACTGAGGTCTGACCATAACTCTATGAAACTCATGCGAAAGCGAGCCTCTTTTTGATTCAAATTTATGGTCAGATAAAAATTAGGAGCGTCAACCTCTCTTTTTTCAGGGTTACTTGCATCCACCCCACCCAAAAGGAGGGAGAAGTTTTTGACACCTAATTTTTTCCTTCCACAACCCAATTTAATTTCGAGTTTCTTCAATTTTAAAAATAAAATCACAACAATTATTTTATTAAAATAAATACAATTTATAATATTTATTTGAGTTAATTTTATCATTTAATTAATTTTATCATTTAATTAATGATTATACATTTTCGTATTTATATATATATATATATATATATATATGAAAGTGTATAAATTTTGTTATTTAAATGAACATTTTTATCAAAATTAGACTTTTAGTGATTGAACTTGAAAATTAATCCAAATGAATAAAGTCTTGATTTTAAATATGATTTGTCCTCAAAATATTTTTTTTGGAGGAATATTTGTTTGATTTTTATCAAAATCAAGAAACTCGAGGTTAGTTTGATACTTAATTCATGTCGGATTGCGATTCAATTTAGCGAACTAGTTAAATATGACCTCAACTAAAATCAAATTGGCCCCAATTGTAATGTAATTTACCAATCGATGTTCAATTTGGTTAAAATTTAAATAAGTCGCCTAAATTGTAATTCAATATTAATCCCCAAACATAACCCAATTCCAGCTCAATAATATCAACCCAGCTAGCCCAATTCAACAATAGGCCTAAAATTCTCCCTACCCGACCCATTTGCTTATCTTCTACCTCAATATATCATACAAGTAGCCTTCAAATATAGTGTACAATTGCTACAACAACCAACCGACAATAGTTCCAACAACTATTTTCAACCTGAAAATAAACCATATCGATACCATTGTTCAACCCGACCCGCTGTAATGCCTCGATTTTCTAAACCAGAATGCTACACGGTGCTCATGACCCTGGAGGATCACAATCTAACCCATGACTGATATCTGTACCTATAACTACATAATATACATATAAAATGCGAAAACATGAACTAAAAGGCCATAAGGTTCAATCTTGAACAATAAAATGTCTGAATAAGGTGGTATCACAGTACCAAAACAAAATTGAAAATACTAAAGTCTGAATTTGAAAACTCTGTAATCGTCTGAAAGCCTCTAAACTGTCTGAATAAGGAGTTGAAGGAACATGTCTCCAACTAACTCCTTAAATTGAAAACAAACTAAAATACTGGAATAATAAATGTAATGATCATGTCCTCGAAAGATGAGGACTCACTGCTAATTGAACTGCTACTACTGGTCTGTAATCTGCGCCTCAGAACCTATGGTGTAACATAAGAAAGCACCATAGCGCGAATGCATTAGTACAACTAAAGTACTGAGTATACGTGGGGGTAGGATAAGTGCATTGGGTTTATATGCATGAACATGCCGACTAATATGAACGTGAGAATACATACATACGTAAATGCTACTGAAATCGTGGAGATACTGACTACTAAGTCTAAATACTGACATTATGACTTTACCGATACTGAGATACTGAATAGATGAATGACTATTTCTAATAGTTCGAATTATGAAGAACTGGTCTAATTGATCGTGTCTAACAGTCTAAATCTTCTAATAACGATTAAGAGTGACTAAGCTTAAGATCAAGCCTAAATAACGGGTGATCTTTGGAACTAATAATGAGAATACTCAACTGAATCTGAGATTGAGATCAAGCCTATCTGATGGGAGATCTCTAGAAGTACTGATACTGAATTAACTTAATGAGAGACCAAGCCTACATGATGGGCCGTCTTTAAGTCTGTGGAACTATCTGAGTTCCTTACTGAGATTAATGACTATATCTGACAGTCCTGATTTCTGATTTCTACTCTGAAGACTGATACTGAAACTATAACTATGGGATGTATTCATATAACCGACATTCCCCATACTAAGCTGACTGGGGTCCAATCTCGACCCTAACTGGAAGGGTGTCAATACCGTTCCACCGATAAAGACAGCTACTGTAGAGTCAGTCCTAATATAATGGGTGACTCTTAGGATCAGTCCTATACATATAAATGTGCTAACGGGTGACCCTTGAGTATGTCAGTCCTATCTAACGGGTGACATCTTGTACCTACGCTGGCTACGTAGTTCTGGAACTTAGGGATTTCTTCTAAGGATCTTAGTCCTCACTAGCGGGTGAGTCCCCATCCCTAGGCTCGCTCGGTGCTGAATCCTATTCCCATCTGAAAGACACTGCACTGAACTAATTAACGAAACTTACTAAGTTCCATGACTGATGAAATACTACTGAGTTTATGAGATTTCTGAGAGTACGAACTTTCTGAGATTACTGAGATTAATTGAGCATAACTGAAATTACAAAGATTAACTGAGCATAACTGAGATTACTGAGATTAACTGAGCATAACTGATATTACTGAACTACTGAGACTGCTAAGATTTCTGAGTCACATGAGTAACTAAATTCTATAGATCATAGCTTGACTAAGAGTATCGTGACAATATGGCATGGCTCTAGGCACACAACTATATTTTTTGGGTACAAGTACCCCCAGGACTCGATGGAAGGAAACTAACACAACTTGACTTTCTTGAGTACATGACCATCAATAACAATCCATAATACATGAGTGAGGGATTTCATGAAGTAAATGGTCATCATAAATCTAACATGAATAGAAATGCTTATAAACAAGTCATAAATAACATATTCTAATATCATGGGCATTCCGACAACATATACTATTCATAACAATGGCATGGAAACTATTTAACCATAAGGGAATGGAAAATATGTAACATTTAGTTCATATTGTAATAATTTGGAGATAACTCATGTGATACTTCAAAACCATGATCTTGTTCATAGCATGGAAGACATATAGACACACTATAAATCCATTCTCCAATCATTATGTACATTTCATTAACACATATATTGCACAACAATGATAAGTGAGATCTTTGAACATAATAGACTAGCATGAATTTATCATATAGTTCTCCCCTAAGTTATAATACATGATTTTTTACCATTTTAGGCATTTTATCAAACACCTTACATGCATAATATTGAGCATAGGTGTACTTAACAAATTTAGAAATCTTGAACCACTCAAATTCATGGATTTCCAACTAACATGCCCATACACGTCTTGGAAACACATTTAGATACCTTATTGAAACACAATTAACAACCATCAACATGAGCATAATAACACAACAACATAAAGATCATAATTTATTATTTAAAACATGGTTCTTGAGCTCCACGAATGAAAGGGATCCGTGGATGAACACTACGCATACCTTAGAAGGAAGATTCTTGATGATTGATTGAGGAATTTCCTTGAACTTGAATCTTCTATGAAAACCCTAGCTTGTGTTCTTGAGAGTATTTAGAGAGAAATAATATGTTTTGGTAAAATAAGGGCTTAATTCCGTGTTTAGGCATTATATAGGGGTGGAAAAAGGACTATTTTATCCCAAAAATGAACTATTTAAGTAACCTGTACACCCACATGTGCAGCACACACTTTATCACACATATTAGGGTATGCTTCGGACATCTTATTGCACATATTAGGGTGTGCGTCGCACACCTTATGTCAGGCGACATACTCCATTTTGCAAAGTCATAACTTCTTGCTCGGGTGTCATATTTGGACGAAATTGGTATCACTGGAAAGATAATGCAAAGATCTTTCATTTTATATATATTAGTCCCTTTAATTCAATATATACAAGGATTTATGATCGAATGAAGTTGACCCAACTTTTGACGCTCACTAAAACTTAAACGATAGGAAAGCTTTCAACTTGTACTTGAGTTAGGGAACGTCTATGATCTAAATTCATGCTCAAATAGATTTCCAAACTACATAATTGATTAATACTCTAAATTTACTTAGGATTTAAGGCTTTTGAAATGTCTACGCATAGGAATGACGAACTTTCATTCTAGTCCAAAATATGGGATATTACACCCGCGACCCGTTCATAATCGGCAATGACGTGTTCCCCATCTTCCCACTCTTTTTTCTCAAAAAAAACCCTTGAATCTTCTAGAAAGGGGTGAGCTGGCTCATCCAACGTCTATGTTCTGCAAATCTCAGGGTAAATGGTACGAATTAGTACCTATTTGGGCAAATTCCATTGTCTTGAGGTCTGATTCCATTTTCCCCAATTTCCATTGGACAACCCACATCAAATTTGTTCAAGATACTCCAAAAATTAGGTCATATGTTAGCTAAAAAAAACCCTATCCGGAGATGATTTTGAATTCTCTCTCAACTCAATTCCGAAATTACCCCCTAAAGGACCTCATTTTTCCCCATCGGTGGAAGCCCTAAATAAGCCCTAGAGTTTTTTCTATAAAAGGCTAGTTGAGGAGCAAAAAAAGGGGTTGGAAATTTTAGGGAAAAAAGGGGAAAATCAAGGTAGCTAAGAGTCTCTTCTCACAGTAAAAATTTCTCTTTTCTTTCTTCTTTTTTGAAAGCTGGTTGAAAAATCAGGGGTTGAAAAGAATTTTCTTTGGGGGAAAGAAGAAACAAGAGAAAAAGTCTAAATAAAAGGAGTGGGAAAATCCGAGAGTTCCAAAAAAAGGAAAATAAATAGCTTTCGTAGTATAAGTTCTGTGGTTTAAGAAGAATCGACGACTATTTGAGGTTTTTTGAAGTCACAGCAAGGTCCCCCGGTGGTAATCGAGATTCCACCTAGAGTTCGAGTCCCGTTTTGCTGCCCTGGAAGATGTAAACACACTCTCGCCCCTTCACTTTCATTGTTTTCTCCTTCATCCCTTTTCTCCGTGGAATCAGTTTGTCGTTTAATTATAATCGTGAATGAGGATGATATTGTGTGCTATAGAGGCTATGAAGGCCATAGGACTTGTTTTGAAATTATTGTGGTATTGTTATTCTGATGGTATGATGTGAAAAATCTGCTCAATTATTGATCCCGTAATTGTTTTTGCTTGCCTTGAAGGTCGTAGGTCTTGTTTTGAAATTGTTGTGGTATTGTTATTCTGCTGGTATGATATGAAAAATCTTCTCCATTGTTGATCCCATAGTTATTCTCGTCTGTCTAGAGTTCCTCATTTTGTATTAATGTTGTTAGTCAACCACTAATTTATCTATTAGCGTATACTGTGTTGTGGATATACCGTTTTTCTGTTGTTAATGGTTGGGATCACTGTATGACTCAATAATGTTTATGGCAAGGTTTAGAATGCTAATTTAGTATTTATTTTGCTTAGCGAGAGTCTAATGTAAGGTTTTCCTTTAATTCGTTATTCTTTGGTTCAGCTGTGAGCTCAATGCATTGGTCTCATGTTTTGTATTTTGGTGGTCTAAGTGTTTGTACTTTGATTTTCGTGGTTGAGCAAGAGCATTCCTAAAGGTTCCTATTGACTAAAAATGTCAAGGAAAGACAAAGGATATGTCACACAGATTCTTTATTTTGTTTAAAAGATCACCATCTATGTGTTAATGTTTTCTCGATGTCGTAATACTGATTTTGACGTTGATGTTCATCTTGAATAGATGTCATAAAATCTGTCGATACTCTTTGTAGCTGCAATTTTTCATTTGTGAATATTGTTCACATAAATAGATTGTTTCTTTCCTTTACCCCTTTCTAGATTATCTAAATGTTCCTGTTGGTTTGCGCTCATTATCTTGTTCAAGTTTTATTGCTATTCGATTTAACCTATCACCTGTTTTCAGCCTGATATTTGTAACTTACGAGTATTTATTGAATGACTATTTTATTCTACTAAAACTAGATAGTTTATTTGACATAAAGTTTTATGATTCTTTATCTTGAGCAGGGGTCTATCGAAAACAACCTCTCTACTTCTTCAGAGGTAGCGGTATGGACTGCGTACATTTTATCCCCCAGACCCTACTTGGTAAGAATTCCCTGGGTTTGTTGTTGTTGTTGTTGTTGTTGTATGGATCATATATGTCTGCTGCAATCTATAGTTTAAATAGGGGAATTGAGACTCAACAGCCCCAGGTCAATATAATATTCCATGTTTATTTGGCAACAGGATACTCTTAAGAGGATGGCTACAGACCATCTGATTGTTCTTGAAGTTGGGGATTCTTTGGGTTAATAGAAATGATCCCCAATCTTGACTTTTTGAACAACAATCCTATTTTGTTATTTGCTTGTTGTTTTGTCATTATAACTGCGATTAGGTTCTTATTTTTTTCTTTTCGAGCAAATTTCATGTCATGCATGCTTTCTCGTTAATTGTTCAAGTGTTCAATGATTAATTTGAATTGCCAACTTTGGATTGATAATAATGTATCTCCTATTTTCTTTGGTTGGTATATGTCTTTTTCCATGCGTGAATCATTTTATGTCCTATGTGTTGGTTACAAATTTAGAATGCGTATTATTTTTTCTTTATATTTTCTTTGCCTGAACCCGCCTTGGAGTCCAAACGGGCTCTTTTCCCCTGCATCTCATAATGATCCCACAAGGCCCTTCTTTTTGAGTTAAGTTGAAAGAAAGCCCAGGGCTGGGAATATAGCGCATGGATACAAGGAGTCGAAAGAGGAAAAAATGGGTTAAAGTCCCACATTTGAAGCGGCTAGGAGACTCAAAAAATCTCACTTGTTATTTTATTTTTGTTTGATTATTGTTGCCTTTATTTATTTTATTTTATTTATTCATTTATTTGGGGCCTCAAAGAGAAAGTTGTAAATTTAATACAGGTGGAGCAAGACTCGAGTCAAAGGCTCGAAAACTAGATTAGGACAGGTGAAATGGGTTGAAAGCCTAATTATACTAGGACAGGTCTCGTTGATTTGAGCCCAATGTCCTAAATCTTTTAATTTCTCCTCCCTTCCCCTTTTATGAGTTTATTTATTTATTAATTTCGTTTAGACTTAGTTAAAATCCCTACTAAGTCGCCTAATCTATTTTACACAAGTCTTTCCTAAAAAGCCGATCACTTTTCAACAAATCAATCTTTTTTGAATTAGTCAAAAGATGTTTTCAAACAGTCCGGATAACCGCAAGTTAGCCGACATTTTAGGTGCCTTAAACCTTCCTAACACATTAATAGGAACCATTTACTCAGAATCTTCAAACTTAAATGATTTTTTCTGTTTTGGATCATTTAAAGTATTTTACAAAGGTTTCTTAATTCCTTTTCAAAATTAAGTGGCGACTCTAAAAAAGTCAAAATTTTCGCAAAATAGTAGACATTCCAAGGACAATAATGGTGAAAACAACCAAGCAAAAAATCAACATGTACAATAAAAAGAATCGTGCTTTGTCTGTGGCAAGAGTTGGCATATTGCTCGATTTTTCAAATTTCAAAAATGTGGGCCTACTCCTCAGGCAAACGTTATCGAAGAACCATTTGTGGCGGTGATAACAGGCATAAACATGGTGGAGAATGTTGATGGATGATGGGCTAACTGTGGTGCAAACCGTCATGTCTGTTATGACAAAGATTGGTTTAAAAAATATACAAATTTTGAGAAGCCCAAAACCATCATGCTTGGAGATTAACATACCACTCAAGTGCTTGGAATGGGAGATGTTGAGTTGAGTTTCACTTTTGGAAGGGTATTAATATTAAAAGATGTACTTTATACTCCTTCCATGAGAAAAAATTTGACGTCTAGTTTTCTTCTTAATAAAGCAGGCTTCAAACAGATTATTGAATCTAATTAGTATGTAATTGTGAAAAATAATGTTTTTGTGGGAAAAAGGTATGCATGTGATGGTATGTTCAAGTTGGATGTTGAAATGAATAAAACATGTACTTCTATTTATATGAAATTTTCTACTAATTTTTGGCATGCTCGTTTGTGTCATATAAATGATCGCTATGTGGGAATCATGAGTATTTTAGGATTAATTCCAGTGATAAAAAAGAATTGAGATAATACATCAAAACCCCCCCTGAACTTGTTAGCAAAACTTACTTTAGACCTTAAACTAATCGAGCAACTATTTACCCCTTTTATGAACTTTAAAGTGTATTATTTTACCTCCTTAACAGCTGAAGTGGTAAAAAAATGCGTGTTTTAGTGGAAAAAAAAGTATAAATTTTTTTTAGTGGGGCCCACTTTAATATTTTTAAACATTATTTTTTTTTCTTTCTTCCTCACACCCCACCACCCCCATTTCTTCTTCTTTCTCACACCCCATCACCCCCATTTCTTCTTCTTCCTTTACTTTTTTTTCACTTCTATTCACCAAAATATTCAATCAAATACACAATAATAAAATACATAAATTATACAACAAATAAACTTTCCTATAAAGATCAAGAATCAACAAATTAAATCTCAAAAATACATAAAAATTAATTCTTTAAGTATCGTTCTCCAAGAATTTGCTAACTTTCAACACCTAAAAAATTCAAAGAGCACCAAATCACAGGAAAAAGAAATTCATTTAAATTTTTAACTATTATTTTTTTTCCTTCAAAATTTTCAAATCTCAGAAATTACTACACTTAAACAACATGAGAAAGAAGAGATCAATTGCATCACGACTAACTTGTTTAAATGTTTATTGCTTTATCACAGTGAAACTATAGTTTCTTCACAAATCAAGATATTGGAACTATATTTATCACCTTTATTCCTTAAACCAAGTTTACAAGCTAATTATAACCATGGAATTGAGTAGGAAAATAAATTCTACAAATTTTTAACGATATTCAATTTAACTAAAAAATCTGATCGACCAACTTCTTCGAACCACCAGCGACGGAATTCTTTGCCAGAAAATGCTGAAACAAGCGATCAGAATCAGTCACAGCCGTCCACCATCATTGTCGTTGTTCCAGCGATGGAGGTCAGTTGTTCATGGAAGGATAAAGAAGAAGAAAAAGGAATGAGGTTTGTGGAGCAGAGGTTAGTTGTTGTTCATGGGAGGAGAAAGAAGAAGGAGGAGGAACAGGCAGGGGTGGGGTGGGGGTGAGGGGGGCTGTTTGAAGAAAAAGAAGAAGGAGAAATCGTGGGATTGGGGTGGGGGGTCGGGGGGCCGAAGAAGAAGAAAGAAAGAGAGGGGGATTTATATATATATATATATATATATATATATATATACATATTTTAAAAATATATATATATATATATATATTTTATTTTTTAAAATAATATATGAAAATAGTATGTGTGTGGAGTTATTTTTTTAAAAAATTATAATTTATTACGTGGTAATGACATGACACTGATTTGGTAATGACATGGCACTGGCGTGTCTCAAATTGGGGCGTGTGTACTTCACTCTCCGCAGTGAGAGTGGCATAATTTTTTTAGGGGTGTAAAAAATTCACTTTAATATTATTAAGAGGGGGGGGGGTACATAATTGCCCGATTAGTTTAGGGTTTAAAGTAAGTTTTGGCCACAAGTTCAAGGGTGTTTCGATGTATTATCACAAAATAATTTTGAAAAATGTGAGGCTTGTAGTAAAAATAAAATCACAAAAAGGCCTTATTTTCAAGTTGAAAGAAAAACTAATTATTAGAATTAGTTCATACTGATATTTGTGAATTTGGTAGAATTTTAAATCGCAGAGGAAATAGATATTTTATCACTTTCATTGATGATTTTTCTAAGTTTACATATGTTTACTTAATGAAAAATAAAAATGATTCTTTTGAGAATTTTAAAACTTTTCTCCACGAAGTTGAAAATCAGTTTAATAGAAAAATAAAAAGAATTAGAAGTGATAGAGGCTATGAATATGAGTCACATGAATTCAATTCTTTTGTTAGATCATTGGGTATAATTCATTAAACTACTCCTCCTTATTCTCCTGCATCTGACGGTGTAGCTGAAAGAAAGAATAAAACTTTGGTTGAGTTGACTAATGCCATGTTAATTGAGTCTTGTGTACCTTTAAGTTTTTGGAGTGAAGCTCTTTTGACTTCTTGTTATGTGTTGAATCGTGTGCCTCATAAAAAGACCAAACTAACACCTTTTGAGTTGTGGAAAGGTCATAAGCCAAATTTGGGATATCTAAGAGTTTGGGGTTGCTTAGCCTATGTAAGGTTAATGGACCCTAAAATTTCTAAATTGGATAAAAAAAGTTACTACTTGTGCTTTTCTTGGTTATGCTTCAAATAGTACAACTTATAGAGTTTTTAATCTTGAAAATAGAGTGATAATAGAAACAGGTGATGCTATATTTCATGAAAATAAATTTCCTTTTAATTCTAAAAATAGTGGGGGTCATGGGACTGGAAAAAATATTTTGTCACTACCTAGTTCTTCTACTTCTACTTTGAAAAATAAAGAAAATGATGATTTTGAGTTAAGAAGAAGTAAACAGTAATACCCTGTTCCTTTTTATAGCTTGAAATAATCTAAAAAATGTTAGGAGCTTTCTTTGAAAGATAAATCCACTTTTGTACACGTAGTATTTTTAAGATTTTCACTTTTTGTCATGTGGGAAATTCAATAAAATTTCCATCGATATAAAATTAGCCTAAATTCGATAAGCAGACAAGAAGTTATGACTATTTCAAGATTTCATCGTAAAACAACACCATATTAGTCAGTGGCACGTCGCGCCACAAGATAAAATGGAAATTGTCCTTTTCCAGTGTCTCAGCGCGATTTCCTCTGTGTTGCACCAAAGTTCTAGGTTGCAAAAAAGGGGCAACGCGATGGCTCCGCATTGCGCCATCCCTCAGTTTCCCAATTGTCAAATTCCAGCGACACGGCGTGATAGCGCCGCGTCGCGCCAGGGGTCCAATTTGAGAAATTTTTACTGAAATAACAAGACACGTTCAGGGCTAAAAGGTTCAATTTCACATCCCTATTTAACCCCTTTAACACGTGATTCAACCACTGTGCACCCAAAATACACTCTCTTCTCTAAAGAAAAAACCTCTTAAGAACAACCTAGGGCTTTTCATAGAAGATTCAGAATCAAGAATTTCCTCCGCCAATCTTCGTGTATTTACGAACCAAGATATGCATAGTATTTATTCATGAACTCCTTTCATCCATGAAGCCCAAGAATCCCTTTTTTAAATTCAAGTTTATGGATTTTTTTATGAATTTCATGATTGGGCTGCTCTTGTTCATGTGGATAATGAGAAATTGAATTCTACTATATGTTGCGTGATAAATTCTATGTGGGTTAAATTATTATAGATATAGATTGATACAAACCTATGACTAAACCCTTGAATGATGAAATTAGAATTGAACCATGATATTTAATTATTGTACAATGATGTTTACATGTATCATGCCTACAATATGTTTGATTAAATGCCTAGATGCAGGAAAAGTTCCTAACTAGCATGATACCATGAAATCCCCATGTATGTACAAGTTATGCCTATCACATGTTTTGATGAAATGCTTCTATAAATGTATTATGGATTATGATGTTAGTTATATGTTTAAGTAAGTTATGCTTGGTCAGTTTCCTTCTATCGAGTCCTGGGGGTACTCGTACCCGAAACATTAGTTATGTGCCAAGTGCCATGTCATGTTTTCACGATACTCTCAGTCAAGCTATGAATCCTTAGACTTCAGACAGTCTTATGACTCAGGAAATCTCCATGATCTCATGAACTCAGTCAGTTGTCAGATATCAGTAGTATTCCGTCAATTAATGAAATTCAGTAACTCAGCCCATGTTCAGTTTAGTAAATCATGTTCAGAGTCTATTCAAATGGGAGTAGGAATAAGCACCGAGTGAATCCAAGGATGGGAACACACACTATTAGATGAGGGTGTAATTCTTAGAAGTCATCCTTGCATTCCAGAACTATGTAGCTAGCATAGGTTGAGACATCAACACTGTCCGATGAGGGTTGATAAGGTGGATAAGCACTGTCAGATGAGGGGCCCACCGTTCTTTTTTAGGGACAGTATCAGATGAGGGTCACCCATAGCTTGCCCTTACTAGTGGAGCGGTATTGACACCCTTCCAATTGGGGTTACAGATTAGACCCCAAGTCAGCTATAATGGCATATTAGGGGTATATCGGTTAGATAACTACTTCCCATAGTTTCATGTTATAGAATCGGGACTGTCAAACACAGTCAATCAGTCTCAGTAATAGAACACAAATAGTTCTTCAGATTTTAGGACTGTCAGATACAGTTAACTCAGATACAGTACAAGACTTATCTAGTTCCATTAAATTTAGGACTGTCAGATATAGTCACACATGTTATCAGTTATATCAGTTATCAGTATGTCATGTTATCAATATTCAGATTCAGTAATCATGTTATCACGGTATCAGTGTCAGTTATTATGTCTCATGCATGTATTCTCACACTCATGATAGTTATTCTTATATTGCTATTGTTCATGCATATAAACCCCATGAATTCATCCTACCTCACATGCATACCAGTACATTCAAAGTACTGATGCATTTGTGCTATGGTGTCTTATACCATAGGTTCAGAGACACGAGCTCCATAGCATTAGTAGATTCCACTCTTAACTGGCAGAGTTAGCAGTGAGTCCTCATATTTCGAGGACATGATTATCATTTTATTATCTTAGTAATTATTTTATTAGTTAGAATTAGTTGGGGACATGTACCATCAACTCCTTATTCGAACAGTTACATTTTAGAGGCTTTCCTGACTACAGTATGTTTAGATAACTTATTTCAGTTATTTTAGGTATTTCATACCCCTCCCTGATGTTACATTTTTATCAGATACTATGTCTCAGTTTTGAATCTTATGGCCTTTCAGTTAATGTTTCCACATTATGCAGTATATTATGTAGTATACAGGTAGAAATATCAGTTATGGGTTAGCTCATGGTCCTTCAGGGTCATGAGCATCGTGTAGCATTTTGGGTACCAGTTTTGGGGCGTTACAAACTTGGTATCAGAGCCTAAGGTTCAATAGAGTCCTACAAAATCTGAAATCCGCATCTAGTAGAATTTTGTACATGGATGTGTTGCACGCCACATTTATGTACAGGAGGATATAAGATGTTTTAAGAATAGTTTCCCCTTCTTTCGGTATTCATGCCGTGCCAGTGAGCATAATCTTAAGTCAATCTCTTAGTCTAATCCATTTCTCCTTTTCTTCTATAGAATATGCCTTCTAAAAGAAAAAACGAGAATCAGCCAGCCCCTTAGCCTGAAGAACCTTTGGGCAAACATGTTTCTCATGCAGAGTTCTGAGCTGTATTTACTACTCTTGCTAACTTAGTTGCTGCTCAGAATGAATGACCAGCTATCGTTCTGGCCAATCCAGTAGCCAATTTAGCTGTAGCTAGGATTCAGGATTTCACCCAAATGAATCCTCCATCCTTTCTTGGGTCTAAGTCAGATGAGAACCCTCAGGAATTCATAGATCAGGTGCAGAAGGTTACTGACATCTTGGGGGTTATTCCTGTTGAGAGTGCTGATCTAGATGTATATCAGTTGTAGGATGTTGCTCACACTTAGTTTAAACAGTAGAAGTCAGAAAGGCATGCAGGGCTTGTTGAGTGGGAGGAGTTTGCTTCTGCTTTCCTTGATAGATTCTTTCCCCTAGATCTTAGAGAAGCTAAGGTTTTAGAATTCATCAGCCTCAGGCAGGTCAATATGATGGTGAAAGAGTATTCTCTTAAGTTTACTCAATTAGCTGGATATTCCCCTTATGTGGTTGCAGATAGCAGTGCCAAGATGATAAGTTTGTTTCAGGGGTGAATGATAGCATGGTTAATGAGTGTATATCTGCCATGTTGAATAGTGACATAACTTTAGCTGGGCTCATGACTCATACTCAGCAGATAGAAAAATAGAAGATTAAGTAGAGGGAGAAGCAAAATAAGAGAGCTAGGACAAGTAGCTTTAATTTTAGTCAGCCTAAGTCAGAGGGAGGCAATCACTCTCAGACTCATCCTAAGTCATCAGTTCCAGCTCCTTCGTTATCCAATGCTCCAGTTTCTAAGTTTAGAGAGGGTAACAAAGATAGAGTGCTAGGCTCTAAGTCTCAGGGTAGTATTAGCAGTGCCCGAACTAATCCCTTTTATCAGACTTATGGTAAGAATGACAAGGGTGTATGCAGAGCTGGCAGCGATATCTTTTTTAGTTATGACAAGCTAGGCCACAGAGTTAGAGACTTCTCTCAGTCAGGTTATCAGAGTCATCTCCTCTTCTCAGCTCAGTTCGGTCATCTAAATCAGCAGGGTCCCATCTCTAGTGCTACTAGTGGGCAACGCCCAAATAGACTCTATGCTCTCCAGTCCCAACAAGATCAGGAAAATTCTCTTGATGTGGTTACTGGTACGTTATAGATCTTTCATGTGCATGTTTACGCTTTGCTAGATCCAGGTGCTTTCTTGTCTTTTATTACTCCCTATATAGCAATTAATTTTGGAGCCAGTCTCAAAATTCTAGCAGATCCCTTTTTAGTCTCTACCCCAGTAGGTAAAACCATCGTAGCCTGGCAGGTATACAGGAACTACCCGATTATGATATTTTAGAAAGTCACTTCAGCAGATCTAGTCGAATTATAGATAACTAATTTTGATGTCATTCTCGGCATGGATTGGCTTTATTCCTGCTATGCTACATCGACTATATAAATAGGATAGTCCAATTTTAGTTCCCAAATAAACCCGTCCTTGAGTGGAAGGGTAGTGTATCTACTTTCAGGGGTCAGCTTATTTTCTACCTTCGGGCAAGGAAAATGATATCTAAGGGATGTGTCTATCATCTTATTTATGTTAAGGATTCTAGTTCCAAAACTCCCAATCTTGAATCCGTTCCAGTTGTGAATGAATATTTAGATGTCTTTCTCGAAAATCTTCTAGGAATTCCTCCCGAAAAAAAAATAGACTTCGGCATTGATCTTCTTCCAGATACTCAACCTATCTCTATTTCGCCTTATAGAATGGAACCAGCAGAACTCAGAGAATTGAAAGATTAGTTGAAGGATCTCCTAGATAATGGATTCATCAGGCCCAATATTTCCTCGTGGGGTGCACCAGTATTATTCGTGCACAAGAAAGACGGTTCTCTCAGAATGTGCATAGACTATCGTCAACTTAATAAGGTCACGATCAAGAACAAGTATCCTCTTCCCAAAATCGATGACTTGTTTGACCAGCTTCAGGGTACTAGTTATTTCTCTAAGATAGACCTCAGATCCGGCTATCATCAGCTCAGAGTCAGAGAATGTAACATTCCAAAAATAGCTTTTCATACTCGGTATGGTCACTTAGAATTCCTAGTCATGTCATTTGGTCTTACCAATTCCCAAGTAGCTTTCATGGACTTGATGAACTGTGTGTTCAAATAGTACTTGGGCATATTCATCATAGTCTTTATAGATGATATTCTGGTCTATTCCCACACTATGTGAGATTATGCAAACCATTTCAGAACAATACTTCAGACTCTCAGAGATCATCAGCTATTCACCAAATTCAGTAAGTGTGAATTTTGGCTAAGGTCAGTATCATTCCTTGGTCAAATCATTTCAGGTGGTAGCATTAGAGTAGATCCTTAAAAAACTGAAGAGGTAAGAAACTGGCCCAGACCTATCTCTCTATCAGATATCAGGAGTTTTTTGGGTTTGGCTGGCTGTTATAGATGGTTTGTTGAGGGATTTTCTTCTATTGCATCCCCTATGTCCAGATTGACTCAGAAGAAAATCAAGTTTCAGTGGTCAGATCCTTGAGAGAAGAGTTTTCAGGAGTTGAAGACTCGACTCACCTCAGCTCCAGTTTTAGCTCTTCTAAATAGTCTAGATAGGTTTGTAGTGTATTATGATGCATCCAGAGTGGGTTTAGATTGTGTCCTCGTGCAACATGGTAAGGTCATAGCCTACGCCTCTGGACAGCTTAAAACCCATGAGAAGAATTATCCTACTCATGATCTTGAGTTAGTAGCCGTAGTCTTTGCCTTGAAGATTTGGAGGCATTATCTCTACGGAGTTTATGTAGATGTCTTTACATATCATAAGAGTTTTTAGTAGGTCTTTTCTCAGAAAGATCTTAATCTTCATCAGAGGAGGTGGTTAAGGCTCTTGAAATATTATGACATGAGTGTCATCTATCATCCAGGTAAGGCCAATGTAGTGGCAGACGCTCTCAGTAGACTATCTATGGGTAGTGTTGCTCATGTGGATGACCGTAAGAAAAAGTTAGCTCATGAAGTACATCAACTTTCCAGACTAGGCGTTCGCTTAGTCGATACAGATGAGGGTGATATATGGGTTCAGAGTAGTTCAGAATCATCTCTAGTTTCTGACTTGAAAGAAAAGCAAGATAGAGATCCCAGCCTTGTCAAGTTAAAAGAGTCAGTTCAGGATCAGAAAGTAGAGGTTTTCTCCCGAGGAGGAGGTGGTGTTTTGTGTTGTCAGGGTCGTTTTTGTGTTCAAGGTGTACATGACTTAAGGCAGCAGATTCTTGTAGAAGCACATGGTGCACACTACTCTATTCATCCAGGGGCCATAAAGATGTATCGTAACTTATGGTAAGTATATTGGTGGAGTGGGATAAAGAGAGATATTGCAGAGTTTATGGCTAAGTGCTCTATATGTCAGCAGGTTAAGATAGAGCATCATAAGCCTAGTGGTTTTATGCAGGAGTTCATTATTCCTACTTAGAAGTAGGAAGAAGTGAACATGGACTTCGTGATGGGTTTACCTCGAACTCTTCATCAATATAATTCAGTTTGAGTCATTTTAGATAGGATGACCAAATCAGCCCATTTTCTTCAGTTTATACCTCTTATTCAGCCAAGGATTACGCTAGACTCTACATTAGGGAGTTGGTCAATTACATGGTATTCCGTTATCTATTATCTCATGTAGAGGTACCCAGTTCACCTCTCACTTCTGGAAAACGTTCCAAAAGGGTCTTGGTACCCAATTTCATCTCAGTACAACCTTTCATCCTCAGACAGATGGTCAAGCAGAAAGGACCATTCAGACTTTAGAAGATATGCTATGGGCGTGTGCAATTGATTTCAAGGATAGTTCGGATGACCACTTGCCTTTGAGTGAGTTTGCATACAACAACAACTATCATTCCAATATTCAGATGACTCCATTCGAAGTTCTCTATGGTAGGAGATATAGATCTTCGATCGGTTGGTTTGAATTTAGTGAGGCCTCAATCATAGGTCCTGACTTAGTATTCGATGGCTTAAAAAATCCAGTTGATTAGAGAAAAACTCCGGGCTGCTCAGAGCCGACAAAAGTCTTATGCAGATATTCGTAGAAAAAATCTCGAGTTCGAGATTGGTGATTATGTCTATCTAAAGATATCTCCCATGAAGGGAGTGAAGCGGTTCGGCAAGAAAGGGAAACTCAGTCCCCAATATGTCAGTCCCTTCAAGATTCTCAATCGATTCGGCAAGGTAGCTTATGAGCTCGAATTTCCTTCAGATCTAGCCTCAGTTCATCCAGTCTTCCATGTCTCTTCTCTCAAGAAGTGCATAGGTGACCCTGCAGTTATAGTCCCTATTTAGAGCATAGATGTTCAGAACAACCTCTCTTATGAAGAGATTTCAATCAAAATCCTAGATTATCATACTAGTAGACTGAGGACAAAGAAGTCCCTCTAGTTAAAGTTCTTTGGCAAAATCAGTCTGTCGAGGGAGCTACTTGGGAAGTAGAAGCAGACATGTGTACCAAGTATCCTCACCTCTTCTCCGCCAACTTAAATCAAGCTCAAGGTAATAGTCCTCCTTAAGCTTACTCAGTTTCATGTTCAGTGTTCATCACAAACTTGGTATCAAGTACCATTGCATATCCAGTCATGCATTCATGTATTAGTTCAGTTATATAATTATGTATCAGACATGCATTCTCATTGTGAGAAATTTAGTTTCTCAGAACACTCAGTCATGCATTCATGAATCAGCTACACATGCATCAGATAAGCATGTTCAGTATGATATATTCAGTTATCTATCATGTCAGTCATGAGATCATGTTTTAGTTATTCATGTTCAGTGTGTATGTTATTTTATGTTCTTCCCCTCTCTCTCAGTTTCATTCGAGGACGAATGTTCTCAAGGGGGAGATCTTGTAATACCCTGTACCTTTTTCTAACTTGAAATCATCTAAAAATATTAGGAGTTTTCTTTGAAAATTGAATTTATTTTTGTACACGTGATATTTTTAAGATTTTAATTTTTTCATGTAGAAAATTCAATAAGCTTTCCATCGATATAAAATTTGCCTAAATCCGATAACCAGGTAAGAAGTTATGACTATTTCAAGTTTCCATCGTAAAACAGTGTCATATTGGTTAGTGGCGCGCTGCGCCACAAGCTAAAATGGAAATTGTCCTTTTCCAGTGTCTCAGCGTGATTTTATCTGCATCGCGCCAAAGTTTTAGGTAGCAAAAGAAGGGGCAATGCGATGGATCCGCATCGCGCTATCCCTCTGTTTCCCAATTGTCAAATTCCAGTGACACGGCGCAATAGCGCCACATCGCGCCAAGGGTCCAATTCAGAAAATTTTTACTAAAATTACAAGACATGTCCAGGGTTAAAAGGGTCAATTTCCTACCTCTATTTAAGCCCTTTAACACGTGATTCATCCACTTTGCACCCAAAATACACTCTCTTTTCTAAAAAACAAACCTCTCAAGAACAACCTAGGGCTTTTCATAGAAGATTTAGAATCAAGAATTTCCTCCGTAAATCTTCATGTATTTACGAACCAAGGTATGCATAGTGTTCATTCATGAACTCCTTTCATCCATGAAGCCCAAGAATCCCTTTTTTAAATTCAAGTTTATGGATTTTCTTATGAATTTCATGATTGGGCTGCTCTTGTTCATGTGGATAATGAGAAATTGAATTCTACTCCATGTTGGGTGATAAATTCTATGTGGGTTAAATTATTATAGATATATATTCATGCAAATCTATGACTAAACCCTTGAATGATGAAATTAGAATT
>NW_025830045.1:75335-93869 GCF_002878395.1 Capsicum annuum | reverse complement strand
ATTTTCTTATGAATTTCATGATTTGGCTGCTCTTGTTCATGTGGATAATGAGAAATTGAATTCTACTCCATGTTGGGTGATAAATTCTATGTGGGTTAAATTATTATAGATATATATTCATGCAAATCTATGACTAAACCCTTGAATGATGAAATTAGAATTGAACCATGATATTTAATTATTGTAAAATGATGTTTACATGTACCGTGCCTACAATATGTTTGATTAAATGCCTAGATGCAGGAAAAGTGCCTAACTAGCATGATACCATGAAATCCCCATGTATGTACAAGTTATGCCTATCATATGTTTTGATGAAATGCTTCTATAAATGTATTATGGATTATGATGTTAGTTATATGTTCAAGTAAGTTATGCTTGGTCAGTTTTCTTCCATCGAGTCCTGGGGGTACTCGTACCCAAAATATTAGTTGTGTGCCTAGAGCCATATCATGTTTTCACGATACTCTCTGTCAAGCTATAAGTCCTTAGACTTCAGACAATCTTATGACTCAGGAAATCTCTATGATCTCATGAACTCAGTCAGTTGTCAGATATTAGTAGTATTCCGTCAGTCAGCGGAATTCAGTAACTCAGCCCATGTTCAGTTTAGTAAATCATGTTCAGAGTCTATTCAGATGGGAGTAGGAATTAGCACCGAGTAAACCCAAGGATAGGAACACACACTATCAAATGAGGGTGTAATTCTTAGAAGTCATCCTTGCATTCCAGAACTATATAGCCAACATAGATTGAGACATCAACACTATCCGATGAGGGTTAATAAGGTGGATAAGCATTTTCAGATAAGGGCCTCACCATTCTCTTTTGGGGACACTATCAGATAAGGGTTACCCACATCTTGCCCTTACAAGTGGCGCGATATTGATACCTTTCTAATTGGGTTTACAGATTGGATCCCAACTCAGCCATAATGGCATATTAGGGGCATATCGGTTAGATAACTACTTCCCACAGTTTTATATTACAGAATCAGGACTGTCAGATACAGTCAATCAGTCTCAGTAATAGAACTCAGATAGTTCTTCAGATTTTTGTACTATTAGATACAGTTAACTCAGATACAGTATGGGACTCAACTAGTCCCATTAGATTCAGGACTGGCAGATATAGTCACTCATGTTATCAGTTATACCAGTTATCAGTATGTCATATTATCAGTATTCATATTCAGTAATCATGTTATCATGGTATCAGTGTCAGTTATTATATTTCATACATGTGTTCTCATGCTTATGATAGTCAGTCTACTATTATTATTGTTCATTCATATGAACCCCAAGCATTCAGCCTACCTCACATGCATACCAGTACATTTAACGTACTGACACATTTGCACTATGGTGTCTTATACCATAGGTTCAGAGACACGAGCTCCATAGCATCAGTAGATTCCATTCTCAGCTGTCAGAGTTAGCAGTAAGTCCTCATCTTTTGAGGACATGATCATCATTTTATTATCTTAGTAATTAGTTTATTAGTTGGGGATATGTCCCATCAACTCCTTATTCAGACAGTCTCGTTTTAGAGGCTTTCCAAACTACAATATGTTCAGATAGCTTATTTTAGTTCTTTTGGGTATTTCATACCTCTCTCTGATGTTAAATTTTTATCAGATACTATGTCTCAGTTTTGAACCTTATGGCCTTTCAGTTAATGTTTCCGCATTATGCAGTATATTATGCAATATACATGTACAAATATCAGTCATGGGTTAGCTTGTAGTTCTTCGGGGTCATGAGCACCGTGTAGCATTTTGGGTACCAGATTCGGGACATTACATAAATGAGCTAGAGTAGAAAAAGATTTTGGTCCTGATTATTATGTGTTTAATGTTGGAGATGACTCTCACACTTTAAAAGGAGCTTTGTCTTCACATGATGCTATTTTCTGAAAAGAGGTTGTAAATAATGAAATGAAATCACTAATTTCCAATAAAAATTGAAAGCTAGTTGATTTACCACCGGGTTGTAAAATAATTGGATGTAAATGGGTCTTATGTAAAAAGTTAAACCCTGATGAATCTGTTGATAAATACAAAGCTAGGCTAGTGGCTAAAGGTTTTAAATAATTAGAAGGCCTATAATTTTTCGATACTTTTTCACCGGTAACTAGAATTACATCCATTAGACTTTTAGCTGCTATTGCGGTAATTTTTTATTTACAAATTCATCAAATAAATGTAAAAACTGCTTTTTTAAATGGAGACCTAAATGAGAAGATTTACATGGAACAACCCGAATGTTTTGTTGAGGCTGGCCAAGAAAGCAAAGTGTGTAACTTAATAAATTCCTATATGGCTTGAAACAAGCACCAAAGCAATGACATGAAAAGTTTGATTCCTGCATGATTGATAATGGGTTTAAAACAAATGAGTGTTATAAGTGCATATATCATAAGTCTTGGAATAATTCACATGTTATTATTTGCCTATATGTTGATGATTTATTGATCTTTGGCTCTAACATGAATGTTATTAGTGAAGCTAAAAATATTCTTAGAAGCCACTTTGATATGAAAGATCTTGGTGAGACAAATTTTATTCTAGGAATAAAAATTACTAGAACATGTGATGGAATTTTCCTTGACTAGTCACATTATGTTGAGAAAATATTGAAAAAAATATAATTTTCTTGATTGCAAGTATGTTGTAACTCCATTTCATTCTAGTGTTCACTTGTTTCCTATTGAAAGTAAAAAAGATGTTATAAATCAAAATAAATATGCTAGCATAATTGGAAGTTTGAGATATGTGATTGATTGCACTAGGCCTGATATTGCATATGCAGTAGGAGTATTTAGCAGATTTACTAACAAGCCAGGTAATGAACATTGGCAGGCTATAACGAGAGTTATGAGATATTTAATTGGAACAAAAACTTGTGGTTTGTTCTATAAAAAAATATCATGATGTACTTGAAGGCTTTTGTGATGCAGATTAGAACACTTTATTAGGTGATTCCTTATCCATTACTGGTTATGTATTTACTTTGGGTGGTGGTGCTATTTATTGAAAGACTTAAAAGCAAACAATTATTGCTAAGTCTACCATGGAGGCTGAACTAATTACTTTAGCTTCAGCTAGTGGGAAGCGAATTGGTTAAGAGATTTGTTATTTCAGATACCTTATTTTGGAAAGCCAATTCCTCCTATTTTAATACATTGTGATAGCACCGCTGCAATTGGTAGATTACAAAACCATTATTACAATGGTAAATTTAGACATATAAGGAGAAAACACAGTAATGTGGGATCATATTTGACAAATGGTACCATTAATGTTGATTATATCAAATCTTGTGATAATCTTGTAGATCCGTTGACTAAGGTCTTAGCAAGAGAAAAGTTCTGGAGAACATTGAGGGGGATAAGATTGAAGCCTATTGAATCTTGAGTATAACCAGGTTCAATGGGAAAAGCGAATCACATGACACTTGTTGTGAAAAAATACACTATCCTTTTTTATCTCTCCCTATGGTGTGAGTGCATTTACATGTAATGATTGTGAGGTTGAGTTTAAAAAACTCTTACTAAAAATCTGTAGCTCGTATGAGTGGAGTGCTAAATTACAGGAGCACTCTCGATAGATTTCACCTATGTGAGTGCGGAGGTAGGCCGCTTCCTATGAAAATTAGGCTCATTCTCAAAAGACACTCATTAAAATCGGGATAGCCAAGGCTGTAATGTGCTGGATATAAAGCTTAGGTCAACACTTTGACTATTATGTGTAAGCAGTAACTTTTTTATTTCCCCTAAGCAGTCATAGTTCAAGTCTGAGACTACTACGACTCTGGAGTAAAAATTACTGTGTTACTAAGTGGAGGTTTTAAGAGCATTTTAATAATTATTTATATTAAAGTGTATCTTTATTCATGCATTATCATTATTTAGAGTTAGTGCATGTACTTGTTGAGTACATTCTTCTCCTAATTACAATGGCTCTTCATGTCATTTTTTAGGCAATGTATCATGCATTTGACTCTTGATTATGGTAAATGAATTTGGCCTTTTTCTTTGAGATTCATGTAGCCAAAAGACCGCTGATATTCCATCTTTATCCACTCTCTTCTTATTCATTGCACGGAAGATTTTTTTTTCTCCTATAAATAGAGGTAGTCTTGCATTATTTTGATATACCACAACAACATAAGCATAACACACAAGAAAACAAAGAGTGCATAAAGGTTAGTACAAAAGAGAGTTTATTAGTTGAAGGGAGATGTTTCTTTTGTGGAGCTTTGAACTCAACTCTTGTTCAGAGTTGTTGAGTTGTTCTTTGTGATAAGGCTGTTGTATCCTGGAGGGGACAAGTCAAGAGGATTACTGCTGGATCGGTGAAATATTTTGCTGCAGTGGGCTTAAATCTCCTTAAAGAGAGCGAGATATCTGTACCTTAGCCGAAGAAGATATTCTTTTTTATTTTCTACACTTATAATTTTCAGTTGTAATTTTATTGTAATTTTCACCAACAATTTGTGACTTTACTTTTTTTTCTTTATCAAAAGCTCTGGTGCATTATAGATAATGTGATATACCTGTGTAAAATTAATTTTCAGTTGTAATTTTATTGTAATTTTTACCAACAATTTGTGACTTTACTTGTTTTTCTTTATTAAAAGCGCTGATGCATTATAGATAATGTGATATACCTGTGTAAAATTAAGTGATGTGTCCGAAAGAATGTGATATATTCGTGCGGAATGTGATGTATCCATATAAAATTAAATGATGCATCCGAAATTAAAGAATGTAATGTATTCATATAAAATTAAGTGATGTATTTGAGAAAATGAGATATATCTGTGTGGACTAAATTAAAATTTTTTAATAATATCAAAAAGAGTTGAAATAGAGAGTAATTTGCTCCAAAAAAATTGAAATTTATGTTGTTTTAACAATAACATATTTTGAAAGGAGATAGAACCAATTCTGAGTTTTTCTTTTTTCACCCCTACGCCTAGGAGCTTTTTTTTTGCTTCATTGATAATCTGAACTTACAATCTTCAGGTGGAAAGTGACGGGTGTTTACCATTTGAGCAATTCTGAGTTAATCAAGGCTTATAACTTGAAACTTCGAAAATAAATGTCATTGTTAATTTAAAGTGATTTAGCTAGTGTTTGACTACAGATTTAATTGATTTTTCCTTTTAAAACAAAAGAGTTTTTGAAACTTGAAGTTGTGTTTGATATGCATTTTATTTGAGAAGTTTTAAAATTGTATGAGTGAAAGTGAAATTCAAAATTTGGTCTAGCATGTTTTTGGAAGATTAAAATATTTTAAAGATAGATTTTTAAAAATTGACTAAATTTCATGAACAAACAATGTTTCAATTTTCTTTCATGAAAATATATGATCGAGAAAGAGACTACGATACTTTTTATTGAATTTCTAAATATGTAAATTTTATTTCAAATAATTTTATTTCTTATGTCTGAATTTACATCAAACATTAATTAATTTAACTCTCATACTCCAAATCAAGCCAAATATACTGAGGAGGGAGTACATATAATTTTATAATTATTGTTGCCATGCGGCAAGGAGCCAGCAGGAGCTTCACAAAGACTATTTAGGACAGTTTAAAATCGAATTAACGCAATAACCTAATTGATTTAATGAAAATGAGTTATTAGTTTAAGGATTTTGGTAATGATTTTGATTATATTTTATCAATTTTTAACATTTTGAGGTGTTTTTCTTAACGGGTTAATCGATAACTTGATAGTAATTAATAAATTATATTAACTACATTTAATATATAAAGTACTTGATTTAGAGTTTAGTTTACTTTTTATTTTTTGTTGTCTCAAACTCTTGATTATTCTACAAGGTGGTACTCTTTTCGTTTGATTTTATTTGTCACTTTTTGAGTTGACACATCTATTAAGAAAAACAATTAATAACATAGTAATTTTACCATAGTAACCCTATTAAATGATGTTTACATTATATTTTGAAAGTAATTTGAAGAAAAAAGTAATTAATTTTAAAGGTAAAATAAGAAAAAAGAAATCGTCTTCTCTAGTTCTCTTGATATGTTAAAAATAATAAGTAAAAGTAAAAATTCAATTAGGAAATTAGTGACAAGATAAAGTGAGGAGGGAGTATTTGTTTTTGAGCAAGATACAATTTCTCAACTTATGTGTTGGTTCATTTGGGTTGACACCTCAATTATAAGTGACTTTCAATGATTTTTCGTGTGAAATATTAATGGTTAGATCAATAATTAAATCAATAACGATTAATAATAAATAAATTAATTAATATTTTAATAATTTTATAATAATTTAACATGTTTGTAAATCGATAAATAATAAATTGAACAGATAGACTTTAAAAGTGAATAGAAGCGATGGATGCTCAACCTAATGTTAGCAAAAGTCCCAAATTCCCAAAGTGATTTTGGAAATGAAACAGCCAAGAAACTTGGAAATATTTGAGACAAGCTACAATACTTGTAAAATTTCTTGGCTTTCTAATAGACTGAAACAGCTAAGCATGTAGCGATGTTAATATTGTTTTTTTTCTTGTTTGTTCTCAAGTGCATGTAATATTTGACCATCCACCTTTTCATATGAATGTTTTTGTCCGTTTAAAGAATTATCTTTTTTATATAATTTTTTAATTTTAATTTTTCAGGTAATACATTTAAGATTACAAAATTAAAAGACATTTTGATATATTTTATATATCCTTAATTTAAAATAAAAATCTTTTTTACTTTTTTAAACTTCATTTCAAATCAAAACTAGACAAATAAATTAAATCAGCAGTAGTATAACATTATTTTGTTATAGTACTATTCTACTATTATTTGGTGTTTTTGTTATTATCCATTATCTCTTATACTTTCATTACATTATTTTCTAGATTTTTTTTTGTTTGAGCCCCTATCTATAGAAACAATCTCTCTATTTCACCTTGAATACCTTTGATGTAGAATTAAGATTTGTGTATATTCAATTCTTTTCCGATCTTATTTTGTGAGGTTGCCCTGGTATGTTATAGTTGCGGATACGTTGGCAAATAAAGTAGTTGTTCTCTTATAAAAAAGCCAATTGATATCTCCATATTGCACACAATATTTAACATACCACCATTTTTAGCAAAAATTAAAATTGTATACTGTGGCTCCAATGATAATTCAACCATCCATTAGTGTGAAAACACTTTCTGAATCACCAAATCTCAAATCTATCCCTTCTAACTATGTTAATTCTTCTATCTATCCCTCTGATTCCCCTACATCTGAGCCACATGATTATTCAAATTCCATCCCCACCGTTGATTTTTCTCAACTCATCTCCACTGATCTTCATCAACGCTCTGAAGCTATCAACAGCCTCAACAAAGCTTGCCAAAACTGGGGATTTTTCATGGTATGGTAGAATATGCTTTTATATATTTCTTTTTGTTACATGACACACTTGTGACTTATCGAGGATATGACGGTAGATAAGAAGCTATTAAACGTTAAGATAAAAAGTGAGTAGTTATTATTAGTACTCTCCTGCTATCGTTTTCTTCGATTTTACAATTACATGTTATTTTCTTTGCTTCAATTATTGTACTACATCAGTTGTTGTTGTTCTTTTCCTAATTATTTTTCATAGTCTTTCTTCACTACTGTATCTTCTTTCTTATTGCTTACTTGGAGTCGATGGTCTATCAAAAACAACCTATCCTCCCCAAACCTTACTTTTGGGAGTGTGCAGATTATGTTGTTGTTGTTAAAAAATATTTCTACTCAAAATATGTCAACAACCTCTTAAGCTTATCATATATTTCATCTAGATATTTAAATTACTACATATGTCCATTGAACACTTGAACTTATCGTAAAGTATTCTTATTAAAAATTTTTAACCTAATCTTTTTTAAAACATTTAATTTGTACATGTTCTCAAACGTCTACTGGTACAGGTGGTGAACCATGGGATACCAGAGAATTTGATGAAGGGAGTGATTGATGGAACTCAAGGATTTTTCGACTTAAAAGAAGAAGAAAAGAAAGAGTTCGAAGGGAAGCATGTGTTGGACCCCATAAGATGTGGGACTAGCTTCAATATCTCCAAGGAGAAAGTCTTCTTCTGGAGGGACTATCTTAAGGTCTTTGTGCATCCTCATTTTCACTCCCCAAGCAAACCCCAAGGATACAGGTAATTTATCTTTCTGATAGTGCAAATATTTTTACATGTTAAGTAATTGGTAATATTTCTGGACTTTAGCGTACAAGATTGTCCTTTTCCTTAGTGCTTGTTAGTAGGGTTGTACAAATCAAACCGTCAAGTCAAACCAAATCGAAGAACCAAACCAAACCAAGAAAAAAATCGACTTATGGTTTAATTTGGTTGGTTTGGCGTTTGAAAAAAAAAAAATGACCATTCTTAATTTGGTTTGGTGTTAACAAAAAAAAAGTCAAACCGATATAATATATATATATATATATATATATATATATATATATACGTGTATATAATTTAACTTTGTTTACATAAAATATTAATTACAATCTAATTTTTAAATTAGTTTTATTAATTTTCAATATTTAGAAAGTAGATGTTTATATATATATATATATATATATATATATATATATATATATATATTCATATTTGATCCTTTAAGTTGTAATATTTATCCATTAATTACTAATAAAATGATCCAAAATTCAATATAAACTTAAAACCTGAACTTTTCACTCTTCATCTTATTTTTTAGTTTCAATAGAGTTTTTCGCTCCTCAATTTTTCATAATTGTGATTTTTCATTAGCACATGAGTGAAAACATACTTGATCTAAACTTCAATCACAATATAATTGTAAAAAATAAAGATTATAAAAAAAAAACGAGAAAAATAAAAATAAAAAGCGAAAGAACCGACTAATACCTAAACTGAAAAAACCAATTTTATATTGGTTTGATTTGGTTTATAGTTTTAATAAATCGATATAATTGATTTGTTTTTTTATCAATAGAAAACCAAATCAACCCGACCTATGTATACCCTACTTGTAATTATTGAAATTAGGGTGTCAAGATGGCAAGTAATATGAATTTGAATGAGTTAAAATGAACTGTCAATAAATGGCCAGTTAAAAATACTTTGATTGAAATAAGGTGGAACTAATAAACGGACTAAGAAATTAGTCATATTCTAACCCGTCAAATTCTTCGCAAGTTTTAATTTCTTCATTTTTTTAAGAGTCATATTTGTGTATATACTCTCACAAATAAGTTATATTTGCCTTTATTATACCTTTTCACATCTTTGTATGATTAAGGGCGCAAACATAATTTGTTTGTGATGGTACAAGGACAAATATGACTATTTTTCTTTTGTTATTAAACAAGAAAGAATAAAGAAGAAGAATAGAGAGAATAATTATTATTTCTTTTGAGGGATGAGAGATCATCTTGATTGAGAATACAATGAACTAAATTTCTTTATTTATATGGAAAAATACTCCTAGTTTGTGACTAAAAGACAGATACTTCAAATCCTAATAGATATCAATTAGATCTTATTAGATCTTGATAGACATTCACTATAATGTAAATACATTTATAACACTCCTCCTTGAATGTCTAGATAGATAATGTGCCTCGTTAAAATCTTACTAAAAATATTAGTAGAAAAAAAATTTAGTGAAGGAAAAAGTGTACACATCTCTAACAATACGCATATCGGCTGCCTCATTAAAAACCTTACAAGGAAAATCCAGTGAGACAAAACCTCGTAAGGAAAAAAGAGTACAACGCGTATTAACTCCCCTTAATGAGAACATCCTTAAACCTTTGCATCCCGAACTTGTGCACCGTCTTCTTGAAAGTTGCAATTGGAGGAGACCTAGTGAAAAAATTAGCCACATTATCGCTTGAACAACTCTGTTGCACGTTGATATCATCATTCTTTTGTAGCTCATGTATTTAGAAAAACTTTGATGAAGTGTGCTTCGTTCTAACTCCTTTTATGAATCATTCATTAAGATATGCTATGCATGATGCATTATCTCCATATAAAATTGTGGGTAGATTGTCATATTTCACACCATATTTTTCTCGAATGAGATGTATCATGGACCTTAACCATACACATTCTCAGCTTACTTCATGAATAGCTATTATCTCACATGATTCGATGAAGTGGTTACGATAGACTGATTTGAGACCGAGCTTTATGCTAGGTTAGATAAGTACCCAAAATCAACATGACCAATAAGATCGGGACTACAAACTTGCTAACAAATTAACTAAAAAAAAAAGGCTATACCAGGCCTTGTAGTATCTGCAAGATACATTAGTGCATCAATTGCACTAAGATATGATACTTCATAACCAAGGAGTTTCAATTTTACATGTTTCTCATTTAAGCAAATATTTTATTGCTTTTGAAAACTCTCCAAGAGTTTCAATAATTTTCAAGTTATAAGCTTATACAATATAAGAATTATCAATTAGTTTCCCAGAAACTTTTATATTTTGAATCCTTAAAGAAGTTTTCATATAAATTTTGTCAAGTGACAATATTCAACACTTCATGTGTGACATCTTTAAGTGTGTGGACTGTAAATCAAATAAGTTTTATGCTTACCAAGATGAATCCTTTCATGTCACTTGATAAATATTTCTACGTCAGCATGCTTAAATAAACGTAGAATTCTGATTCTCATAATCTTTCACAATATTGCGCCAATATTATATCAAAGATGTTGATGATATATCATTTCATATCGGTTCACAGTGTGATATAACATTTTGAGATCTCATCACTTTATTATTTTCAAGTACCTGAACCTCTCATAAGGTTTCATGAAGTGTTATGTCGTAGGCTCTTCAAGAGCACATTGTCTTCTTATTATGATTATTTGCTCCTGGCACTTCTAGTATGAGTTTGTATTTTGGTATAGGGAAGCCTATTCTTTGTAGTTATACTAATTTATACATGGCTGGTGATATTGATACTCACAAGTCTACTTCAGGGTATTTGGTTACTTTTGTAGGGGGAGTTGTGCCTTAGCAATTTAGGTTGCAAAAATGTGTTGCTCTATCTACTACAGAAATAGAGCTTATTGCTACCGTTGAAGCTTGTAAATAATTGCTTTGGATGAAGAGATTCTTAGAGAACTTGGTTGTGCTCAAGAGAGGTATGTGTTTTATTGCAATAGACAAAGTGTCATACATCTTGGCAAGAATTCTACATTTCATAGTCGGTCTAAACACATTGATGTGAAATACCATTGGATTTGGGATGTGTTGGATTCTAAGTTACTTTAACTTGATAAGATTCATATGGATGATAATGTTTCGTACATGATGACTAAAGTTTTACCAAGAGCGAAGTTTGAAGATTATTGTATAATTGTCGGGATGGTGGTCTCTTCCACATAGTTGGGAGAGGGAGAATTATTGGGTTTGAGTCTTTTTCCTTCCTATTTGAATAAATAAAGTCCAATTTGGACCGACCCACTTTTCTCATAGGCCCATTACTATGGGTCACATATATAGATTTTTAGGTCTTATTTCACTATCCACAAAGAGAGGTTTCAGCAGCCAAAGAGAGAAAACAAAGCTGATTTTTGTCCAAATTTTCCAGCACAACTATCAACTTTAAATTGCGATTCCCGCATCGTTTCTTGTCCGATTTAGTTGATATTTAGACAAATTTTTTCTCTCATCTCAATCTTTAATTAGAAACCTTCGAAGTTTGATTTTGTGGCCTGTAGCTCCTGTTCTTCATTCCCAAACAGTAGCTGCATTTTTGGTGTTTGCGCTCCTTTTTTATTCTCTAGTTTGGTGCTATCTTGTTGTGTTGTTACTCGTTATTTAGCACTTATTTGTGACCAATCTTGGAGAATAATATTGTAACTCTTGGTGATTATAGTGAAAGTTTGGTCTCGTGATTTTTTACTCTTCACACCGAAGGATTTTTCACGTAAATTTGGTGTCTCATGTGATTGCGTTTATTCTTATCTTATCGTATTTATCTTATGATTTATTTTTTGTCATATTGCTTTATTTTTCTTGGATTTTCTCGTCTAGTCTTGGTTCAAATTAAAAGGGAAAAGTTTAGTCTTGGGTATTCTTCCGCTGCTACCCTGTCGGGTATTTTTGATTGGGTCCTTTCCTTTCCCAACACCTATCCAATGTACTAGAAGCTTTCATAAGAATGATTAATTAAAAGTTGACAAAGTATCGAGTTAAATGACAACTCCTTGGAGCCAAAGATTAGTAATAAACATTTTTGGTCAATGAAAAGCAGTTCTTGATGTGATATCTTTAGTTTAATTTGGCACGAGAATTTTAAAAGAGAAAATACCCTATTACCCCGCTGGACTATATCCAAAATGTCTGTGACACACCTCAACTTAAAAGGGGTCTTATTACCTCCCTGAACTAATTAAAAATGTAATTTTGGTACCCTTAGTGCCTACGTGATATATATGTGGCACACATGTGTGCCTACGTGGATACTTCAGTGCGTTGTGCCACGTAGGCACTAAGGGTGTCAAAATTACACTTTTAATTAGTTCAGGGGGTAATAGGACCTCTTTAAGTTGAGGTGTATCTCTGCCGTTTTGGATATAGTTCGGGGGGGTGGGGGTGGTAATAGGGTATTATCTCATTTAGAAAAAAGGTATTCTTTTCAAATTTGTGATCTAAAATGAGTATTAGATGTTTGTGTCACTATAATTTTTTTTATTAAGAGTGAAATAGTATTTAAAAGTTAAATTATTACTAAATATAAATATGTCATTTCTAAGAAAAAAGTGAGCGTTTTGGTACCTCAAGTAGCTATAAAGTGTGTCACTTTGACACGATTTGCTGATTTGGTACATTGTATGTGTGACACACACTTTGAGCGCGTGGACAACTTAAATTTTACGAATCTTTTATTTTCTTCTTCTTCTTCTTCCTCCTCCTCCTCCTCTTCCCCTCTCCTCCTCCTCCTCCTCCTCTTCCCCCTTCTTCTTCTTCTTCTTCTTCAATACTTTTCTCCATTTTTATCCATTAATCACTTATACAATCATGGCTTCTTCCTTAACAATAGCCAAAAATGGTGGAGAAATAATTTACCATCTCCTTCTTCTTCTAGTTTCTATAAATCCATAATTTTCAACCACTCATTTTAGCTAGATTTCTACCTCGATTTTACTCAATAGTACATCATATTTTGGCATCCAAAATGACCCATGAAGGCAATTTCAACAAAATTTTTGCCTCGATTTTCTCCAATTATTGACAATTCTATTGTGAATATTTCCTTCAGTTGTGAAATCTCAACAGAATTTTAATAAAGTATGTTTGAAATCTTGAGTATTCTTAATAGATTTCCTCCAATTGTTGACATTAGATTATGAAAATTTTCTCAAATTGAATTTTTAATAGATTATATTTGAAATGAATTCTTAACATTTTTTTTAAATCGATGGTGTATTTGAAGGTAATTGATAAAGAGAAGGCTTTAATTGTGGGGGTTGGTGGAGAATGGGTAGGGAGAAGAGGAGAGTGGTGGGCATTGAAGAAGATGACTGAGGGGTGGGTGAGCGGGTGGGGTGGAGGTGGGGTGGGGTGGGGGTGGAGACGGGTAGGTGGGCTGAAGAAGACATATTTGGTGGGGTGGGGTTAATTATAATCTTTTTTTTTTAAATAATGTTTGGGTTAAAAATGCCAAGTGTCAATATTTAATTGGTATTTTTTTATTCTAGTTAAAATTAGTTATTTAAAATTTGATTTTGGAGAGAAATGACAAATGTCCAAATTTTATTCGTTATTTTCCACCTCATTGGCGCGTGTAACACAGACACATAATATTATTTTGTCGATTCAGCAAAACGTGTCAAAGTGACACACTTTATGGCTACTTGAGGTGCCAAAGTGAGCAACGTTCACTTGAGGTGGCAAAGTGAAAGATAGTTCCAAGTTGAGGGGCCTGACGATGTATTCTGCCTTCTGAATATCATACGGTGTTTAGGCTTATAAGTGAGTCTAAACTAACTAATGGTACTAATGCATAACTGATTAAACATGTACACGAGCTAAAAATTTATGAGCAAAAGCATAATCATGAGATAATCTATTCAATACATTGCTATTAAAAGTTTACAACACATATTATACAAAAAGAAAACTGAAACCAAACACATCAACACTAACTAAACCTGTCATTTGGGTTGAGTCAGGCCAGTCCATCCCGATTAACCTAGCCCAAAAACTTGCCAAGATCGGTTTAAACTGTAATGGCGGACCTAATTAGTTCCCGGGCCCCAGGCCCGGGATTAGCTGTCTAGGATGGTCAACCCAGTGGATTGGCTTAGTTATAAAAATGAATCAGGCCCATCAGTTAACCAGATTGGACCGGCTCGGTATATTAATATTTTTATGGAAAAATTTCAGTCTATAGATAAAATACTTTTATAATTACATGGTATGGGTAATGTTTAAGAAAATTACAATTCATAAGTCATTGTTAGTTAAAAATCTGTTTCTGTGGGCTTATTTATACAAATATAATTTGTAATGTTTATAACAAAGGCAAATAAGATTTTCTCTCTCACAATTAATATTTTATTCTCTCCCTTAGCTGATTGGAATAATATTCGGCAATAGGTCACTCTTATGCTCTTATTGGACATTTTAAGCGACAGAAGGTAGTCATCCCAATTCAACTTCTTACTCAAAGTTTTATATGGAAGATTGTGAAAATCTTAAAGTTTTTTTGATTGAAATATCAAAGAATATATTTCTTTCTATTTCTTTTCCCAAATTTTCTCAAAATTTGTATTTTTACCTACACATTAGCTCTATTTTGTCCATTGAAGATTACGTTGAAGCTTTTTTCGTCCCTAAAACCTCGCAGAGATTTGATTTAAAGATTTTTGCAGTAAATTTTATATTTTTACGGATATATATAATTGTTCTACTTTGTTTTTCAAAGTTATTTTGTACATTACCCACTAATTTTATTCAATTTTTCATATATTTGCAAGTGACCAATTCCTAATTTTTCAAATTTATGGGAAAACCATTTTAGGAGAATAACAAGAGGTATTGAACACGTAGATAAGATTAATTGCAATACTTCATCATTTGATTTGAGAATTTCTCAATTAGACAATGACAATGCATGTTTTCTAGCGAATCTGGAAGAAGATAAATCGAAAGTAGAGATGCGAAGAAAAAGTGACAATGACCATGTTAATATTCGAAATAACATGGTAGATTGTCAATCAAAAGATGATTTAATCAATGCTTCCAAAATATCAATAGTCGGTACAAGTGGATCAAAAAAATAAGAAAAGAAAAAGACATTGCAACTTCTAGCAATAATGAAAGAGAAAAATGTCTCAAGGTTTATCAATCCAAAGCGGAGAGTAACGATGTTGAGATTCAACATAAAGTATGTTTGTATATTTATCAATTAGATTATTTTGTTGTTTAGTTGTGTAGAATGTCTTAATGTTAAAGTTTTGTATGTGTACGTTTGTATTCAGTGTAAAGATATATACATATATCGACATAGATAGTTATACTTATTTAAATATAACTATATATATATATATATATATATATATATATATATATATATGCAATTATGTCAGCATATATAATTTTTATGTGTGTTATGATATGTAGTTGTATACAATTAGTTTAGGGATGAGGCTTTATATACATTTTATAATTTTTTTTTCATTTGTATTTTTTTGGTTGATCATTTGTATTTTTTTGGTTTAACAGGATAGTAGTTTTGTCATCACAGATCTTCCTAAGAAGTTCCCACATGTGGCGTGTTATATGGAGAAAAAGATATTCGATAATTTAAAAAAAAATCTATCCAGTGTCCAACTTAGAAGATTTATGGAAACATGTTTTGGTCAATACGCCACCATGCTAGATTCATGGGTTTAGTCCCAATTGTTTAGGTGCGCTATGTCCCTTGAGTTGAAAACTAGTTCAACAAATGCTATAATGATGCGATTTAACGAAAACACATTGAGGTTTTCATTAAAGAATTTTACAATTATATCTGGTCTGAACTTGTTGCTTCCAAAGGTGATTTTGTATTCGGCACAAGTGTGCCGAATAGATTAATGCAGACGTATTTTGATAGTAAAGAAGAACCATACAAAGCAACATTATTCCAGGCATTTGAGGATAAAATATGGGGTCAGAATGACGATGATGCTTTGAAGATTGCTATTCTCTATTTCGTTCATCATTTTATTATGTCTGACAAGATGTAAACTGTTTGAGTTTCAAGATTTCATTTTGATGTGGCTGAGCAAGAATGATACATGGATTACTGTTGGGGTAAAGAAACTTTCAAAGAGCTTGCCAAGTCCATATCAAGAAAGCTGATCTCCAATGGACAGTATTATCGACTTCATGGCATGCCATACGCTATGCAAGTATGGATGTATGAGCGTTGCTCGAATGTTGATAAGCATCTTGCTAAAAGGTTTGGCGATTGAATTCCTAGGTTTCTTAATTGAAAAATTATAAAAGATCGTCCACGATACAAATGGCTTATGCTGAACATGTTTATGTGCAAAAAGGTAAAATTCAGTGTTTTAGTAACCTCAAATACAAAGTTTTTTATAAGTTAATATTTGTATTTATTGATATATACAAAACTAATTACAACTTCATAATTGATGTCCAGATTTTATTTCGAACATCAAGGCATTTGCAAGTTAAGTTGCAGCTTTCCAACTCCCTCCAAAAATTATTAACAATGTTGCCGTGGTGAAATCTCCAATAAATGATGTTGTTAATTCTGATGATGACTTTCAAGAGATGCCTCCAATCTCTATAGCTTGTAAAGAAAAGGGTAAATAAGTGTATCTGTATTACCCTAAAAAAGGAACCAGAAGCATGAGGAAATGTCATCGGGTGCGTCAATATCAATCAAGAGTCCTACAAAGGTGATTTCAAATGCAGCAACCTCTAACACATCTCCATTTTTGGTTAATAAAATATTCAAGAAGTCCACCTTACATAGGAAGCTAGTGTAGGAGTAAATTCAGGCACCACATAGTATTGAACCACCTATGACCGATGCAGCAGTGAAGAGAACTATTCCAATCGATGACCTCAATATTCTCGATCAAAAAGTCGATGCACTGGAGAGTTATGTAAGCATATTATAATCATCTAAAAATTTTAGAAAAATTCATATTATTAAATTACCGATGTAAATTTACTATATAAAATGTAGGTGAACTCAGAATTTCAAAGTCTACGTAATTTGATAAATGTCAACCATCAGCTATCAAAAGTAAAGATATTCACGAGAAGGTATGAAGTATACGAGCATTACTTTGGAATAAATCATACATAGTCGATTTTCGAATATTTAATTAAAATAGATTTTTCTAAAAAGTTGTTATAGCTTATAATTATTTCTTTAATCTAGTAATTATTGAAAAGTTTTGCTATAACGTGTAATTAATAATCTAATAAGTCTAATTAGGATAATTTTTACTTTTTCTAAATATCAAAAATAGTTTTCAAAGTGGATTTTTAGCAAAGAAGCCCAAGGCAGTGTGTGTACTTTCACATTGTTGTTGAGACTCCGATAGATAAATTTAGTATCTAATGATGGGAAATACTAGTGTAATAAAGTCAGAAAACAAGATTTTGTAATTCTTAATGTCATGCATATTGCCATAATCCAGAGTCAGAATTCATTTTATTGGTAATGCAATGACAACAAAGCCTAGCCCGTTATTGGAATGCTTGAGAACATGCACAAATAAACTTTTCTAAAGTTTTAAGTGGAAAATATATATGAGAAATAATTTATCAAGTGTTAAGGTATTCAATCGAAACAACTCATAATTCGAGGTCTTAAATACCATAACTTATCAAAGTACAACCCATTGGAGTGTTTGACTTGTCCAGTTGCAATTTTTATGAAGCTCCTGCCTGCAAAACAGCTAAAATTGTAATACAGTTCATGCAAAAATAAAATCGTTCAATTCTTCAAAATATAAATAAATAAAATATATTAGTGACTTCAATGAAATAAAATAAAAGTTGAGTGACTATATCATGAGAACATTTACAAACTATCAAATTACTTACACATAGATAATGCAAAATCACAAATCACATTTATCGGGCATTTTAATCAAGTTTTTTTTTCATTTAAGTTAATATCAGTAAATAAATTTCCACATTTATTTACATTATGTATATACTTATTGAAATTTGTAACATATTAAGTAGAGAAACGACATCTTTCCCCCCTGAACTTGTCGCCAAAACTCACTTTAGCACTTAAACTTAATTTTCGTTTATTTACCCCCCTTAACATCTTTAAAGTGAATTATTTTCACCCCTTAAAATTGAATACCACTCTCATAACGGAGAGTGCACTACACACGTGCCACGTCATTGCCAAATCAGTGTCATATCAGTGCCATGTCATTGCCACGTAAAAATTATTTAAAAAAAAAATTCCACACTCTTACTTTTTATATATTTTTTTAAAAAAAGAAAAAATATA